>NC_140969.1:103879388-103954388 GCF_056783735.1 Eptatretus burgeri
TTGCTTACTCACCTCGGAACGGTCAAGCTTGGATTATAATCTTGGCCTTGCTATAAATTACCACCGTGATGTTTTTGCATGCATTAATGTGTGTGTCGTCCATCGGATGGACATTAAGCAGGGGACTCATCTGGGAGCTATGGGTGTTGGTGGATGTTAAGGATCCCACGGTGTCCTTCACGAAGGTAAGCATAAGCGAGGTGTCTCATCATGTAAGCTAAGGTTCTCGTCCTGAAACCTTTTCAAGGGTTCCAGTCGTTCAATATATTGTCAATATGTTGTCGTTCAACCATCAATATATTGTTAAGAATAAAAGACTAAACACTACCTACCTCTAAAATTAACTTCTGAACAGATAAAAATCCCAGCAACATTTGCGTTTGATAGAACGAGGTGCTCAATTTCGTTGCGATTTGCGTCGTCGATCTAGTTGGGTTGTCTTGCAGCTTGTGGATCATCATGAACATTTCTATATTTAATGCTTCGTACTCAAATTCTGATGTACGTACATCCTTGACTGATAATTTTCACCGTTCTGGACAGCCAATCATGTGTAAGTATATAAATTTCAACAGGTTTTATGTTCTCATCAACCAATCTTTTCATAATTGTTCATTGTTCCAACCTCTTTGTTGTCTCACTTGCTGCCATCTTGATTTTCAGAGCATGCATGAAAGCAGGCAATGTGTATTGGTTACGGACGCTATAAAGGCAGTATTACCCCACGTACATTGCTCAGCCTTTAAAAAAAAATGAAACCTCGGTCAAACGATAACCGATGTCATACTTAAATTAAGGATAGCACAGAGCAACCATAGGAGCTTTGGTTAAATGACACGTGGCACCAAAACCTTACAAATTGCCTTCTATGATGTCATCAGTCTGTTTTCGTTTTACAAAACAAATGCATATATCGGTTCTACCCCCAACTGTAACGGATAACTACTCATCATGTGATGTCGAGAAAGAGAATGCACGGACATTCCAGCTGGCAAACACAATGCTCTTCAACAGCAGTAAATTTCAACAACAATGGCGAACTGGTAAAGGAGCTCTTAAGTGAAGAACAAAATCAATTGCTGATGAGCAAGTTGACGTTGATAGTTTCAGCAATCGCATTTCTTGAAACAATAAGGAATGGACATTTTTATTAGCCAGTTGGGATCACTTCCTTTTGCTATAGGTGCTAATTACAATTAAGTGGTAATTGTGGCTGTCAACACCAAGCCAGACAAGTTCTGCTATGTTTTTGGTTCACTGACAATGGCTTGGTCTTATAATTATCGTTTACTTCGCAGATGAGACCGATTATATTGGAGTTCACTGATGACGCAAACGAATTAATCAAGGACACAATGGTCCAAAATCACAAGGGTGGTTTCATTTTTAGCAACAAGGGATTTAACAATTCCATAAAGCATTTCTTCCACTTCTTCAAATATCAAATTCATGCGCTGATATCTTCATCTGTACATTAAACTGGACGGATATCTCCGTCTGTCCATCCCTCTGTCTGTCACGCTCTGTTCAACGGGTCGTCATGACGGCGTTATGTCTAGCGCTGTACTATGTCTCGATGTCCATCACTCAATCCACCCCGTCGCTTCGCTGATGGCAGTTGAACACCATAACACAAATGTTAGGCTATCTGACATCCGTAGGTGATGGACTGAATGGCAGACCCTTGATGCGAGGATGACCGATTGAATAAGATGGCGGTGTAGTAAGATGGCGTTACGTCTGGGAAGTCGTTGCAGCGTTTTGTCTAGCGCTAGGCGAGGCCTTTACGGCCGTGTGTTATTCATGACTCAATGAGAATCGCATTTTGCAACTTGGAAAAAAACAAACACCGTAATGTCTGACCCCTGGGAGCATAAAACGAATTTATCATATTGGTTTTTTGGTGAATAAGTGAGCGTAATGCTGAAATTAGCACGGGGTTGTTAATTTTTTAAAATGCAAACATTCGCTGTCAATAAACTGTATTGTTGCACTGTAATGGTCAGGATGTACAAGTGATGTTGTTCAACGACAAGTGAAGCGACGGGTTCATTGCTAGTTGAGTATAAATGAAATGAGAAGGGGTGACAAAATATCAAGTGTAGAGTTCAAAACAGAAACCATTCCCTGTTTTTACTTCCTTACTTACTTAGGACCTGTTTTGTGTTCCAGCACGTATAGAGCCGCCCCCAATTTCCATGGTTTATCTTCAGGAATAATTCGTAAATTGTAGCATTCTGATGATGATAATCATAATTAACAATTTTTTTCATCGTAAATTGTAAATAAGGATTCTGCCCTCAGCACCAAAGTTTTATGCAAACCAGAACCCCATCACTCACACCAGTTGTTCTTTGATCAGGTAGTCCCGAATGCCTCATCAGTTTTGATGTAATTTTAATTAATCAAAATCTCATACTAATTGATAATTGATCAGGCAGTCCCAACTCCCTCACCAGCAAAATATCAGCAACGCATGCTGTTTTAGAAGTCTCTTGTGGATCCCAAATATGATCTGAATATTGTCCCAATTAGCCCAGATCAAGTGGGTGGATGCGAAGTTTCCCACCACCCAACATTCCAAAAGCTGGATAAACGGGGCCTGAACAGTCAACCAGCCTGCGGCAGAAACAGCTGGGAGTTCCATCAGAATTGTAGAAGGCAACCCAACCTTCATCATGATCTAGGCAGACCGTCAAGCGGTGAGGTAGGGGCAGAGCTTCGGCAGCAGTGTTGGTCAACCCGGCTGCAGACACTGTTTGACCTCGAGGGAGAAAGAGACGTCCACGGGCGATAGTGATGAGAAGAGAGGGCTGTGCTGTCTCCACTTCCTCACTTCCGCTGTCGTGCCCACTGTCTTGTTCAAACCTGCAAGGTGAAAAAAGATAGAGGTTGGATTGCATTGTCCAGCCAGGTCTGTAGCTAGGAGGTAATATGTCAGAAGATGAGGGAATGACCTTTCTCTACAATATAGATTTTAAATAACATAGGATTTGAAATACCGTACATGATAAGAAAGACAATGATGGCATTTGAAGATGTTGAAAAGACTGACAAAAGAAATGCACAGTAGGCAGCAGAGACAAAGGCATTGAGAGAGCATCAATAGTCCTTTCCTTCAACCCAACTATGTCTACAATATAGATTTTAAACAACACAGTATTTGAAATACCGTACATCATAAAAAAGACAATGATGGCATTTAAAGATGTTGAAAAGACTGACAAAAGAAATGCACAGTAGGCAGCAGAGACAAAGGCATTGAGATAGCATCAATAGTCCTTTCCTTCAACCCAACCAGCAGCAGGCACTTAACCGCTACCACTCGAGAACGGTTTGCTTTTTCCAGAAAGGAAACCATTAGGACAGCCACGTATGTTAGGAAAGAGTTTTACAGATTTCAAAAAAAGTTTAGAGGATGCGAGTGGGCCTTACCATGGCACACAGCCACAGCGTTTTAGCTTGCTGAACGTCGTTTCCCGAGCTAGCAGGCAGCCAGAGGATGGTCTTGCATGGGCAGATTGATCATGTGGGTTAGGGTCAAGGTCGGGGACAACTGTGAGCTGGACACGGGTTCAGGAGGCTAAAACCTCAACACCATTGTCTCTGCTGCTGCAAATAGTTTTATTACATAATTATTTCAGTATCATATCTCTCCTCGGGCAAGGGCTGGGTTTAAAAACCGAAATTTAGATTTCCCAATCTCTTGTTCCTTCTCCAAAAATGTGGTTCAAAAAATATATATATATTTATTAACACGTCTTATTTCCTGCCTCTTTACTCTGTGAGAAAGTGATAGAGGATGGAGTGGTTTGCGATCTGTGAGCACCTGGGGCTAGATAGCTGGCGTGATGTTGAGAACCAGTCTGGAAGCTTGGTTGCATTCGCCACACCGACACGTACTACACACGATGAGGGGTCTACATTGACAGCCCATGCATGGCGGCCCCTGGTGATGGCAAAGTCGCCCACAATGTGGTCAAGAGGAAGAAAGGTGCCGGTTGGGCATGGGCGTTCAGCCAGTTGGGCAATGATGCCCAATGGTGCTTGGCTGCGGACAGTCCACCGGTCTTCACTGAGCTCGAGGCAGTCTTTATTGTAGCCGCTGCGGTCATCAAGTCGGAACCACAACACTAGGTCGGGATGTAAAAGAAATGCAGGAAAATGGTCAGGATTTGTCTTGTTTTGATTCACAAATTAGATTTGGGTTTATGTCTGTGTTAACATGCAGGATGAAGGCTGAGCAATCCAGGGAGAGTAAATGCAATGGTGAAGCTCGGTCAGAATAAGAGGCCATCTCATATTACATATTCATGAGATTGTGGTGATGGTAGGGAGGGGGGGGATATTTTAGACTATGCCTGTGAGGAGGGTGGTTTGGGTTGTTCGGTGGTGTAGGGGGGTGTAGGTTACAAAAAAATACATTAAACTTGAATTGAGAGTTTATTAAACATTTTGTCCTGTTGGTGAAACCATTAAGACAGATACAGGGATGTCCAGGAAGGTGTTAATGTGAACATGTGAAAATCCATGTGACCTTTGCAAAATGCTCCTTCTGGGTGGTGGTCCATGGTAATTTGCTGTGGAGATCTCACCTTCAGCAGGAGTAGTATAGAAAATCAGTTCTTGACTGTAGTCACTGGAGCCTGCGGGCCCAAAGGCCTGGACCCTCACAGCGTAAGCACTAGCTGGAGAGACGGCTGTCACACTCGCCACTGCTGCTCCAGATCCCTCAACAAGTGGTCCACAAATCCACTCCTGATGATTCTCCTTCATTGCTATCCTGGAATCTTTGGACATGTCAAGCTCATCAATGCAGACTGCCTCATTAGCTGATGACCTTGCTTCGTAGAAGCCAAGGAGCTGGTACTCTAATCGGAAGCTTTTTGCAGGACCAGAGTCTAGGGGTAAAGACCAGTGGATGTTGAGTCCTCCATAAGCTGAACACATCTTGGTGTCAAGTTCTGGGGGAAAGGGAGCTAGGGGTCGAGACGGGAGAGTTAGGGTGTTAGATGTCGAACAGCAAAATATTTTTTTACAGCAGAACCTTGTATTACGTTACATTATACCATGGTAACCGATCGTTACGGAAATTTACAAAGAAGACAAAAGACGTTAAACAGAGACAGCGTGAAGAGATTCCTGAAGTCATAACCCAAAAAGAGTGAATAAATGAAAATAATTATTTTCTCATTTATTTGAAACTGCTGAAACTTTTCTCTTTTTGTATGTGAATACAATACGTGTTAATTCTGGGTTTTTAATATTTTTTTAAGTCCACTTATGGAGTATCAATTACCAGTAAAAACGTTTAAGTTAATTTATCAATTTTGATTATTTCATGGATTTAAGAAAGGTTACTTGTGTTGCACTCTTGGTTTTACTCAGAGCTAAAGCTCTGAGCTACATATACCACTCACCGCGAAAATGGTGGTGCAACATCGGGTGGCGGAGGTTGGATTTGTCTCAAATATATTTACTTTAAATAGTGTGTTTCTCCATGAAGATCTTTATTAAATCTACTTCAATCCAGATGTTCTTGTTGATTTTAAAGATTACTGGAAGGGGAAATAAAGCGACTGACTATATTGCATCAAGAAAAGTGAAATGAAAATGCAAAATAACCAGTCAGCAGCTTTTCAAACGCATGCACCGCGGGAGACGGATGAATGCACGGACAGATACCATGGTTTGCAATGTACACTAGAAGATTTTCATCCATTATTTCCAAAGCTCTTCTTCAGTCGAGAATGAAGAAGTAGTCTTGCTCGTGAACGCAAGTATCGATCTGCATGAGTGGGCAGGTACTGTATAGCAATGGATGTAATCAACAGGAAGTTGATCAAAGTATGTTAACCGCCATGCTATTATATTAATCCTCCCCTCTCCTCCCCTCCTCACTCTCTACTCCCCTCTCTCTGTACTCCCCTCTCTCCCTCCTCCCATCTCTATCCCTTCTCCCTCTCTCACTCCCATACCCTTCTCCCACTCTCGCCCACCCATATTCCTCTCTCTTGCTCTCCCTCCCACCCCTCTCTCTCTTTCTCTCTCTGCTTGCTCCTCCACCCCTCCCCCTATGTTCAGGGGACTGTTAAGGACTGAGGGTTTAGTTTTGAATTGGGGGGGGGAGAAAGAGGGAGAGGTGGGAGAGAGGAGGATGAAAGGAGGAAGTGGGGAGGGATGGAAGGAGAGGAGGGAGGGGAGACGGAGAGGGGTCTGAAAGAGGTAGAGATAGGGGTAGGATGGAGAGGGGTGGGAGAGAGAGGGATAGGAGTGGGAGAGAGAGGGATAGGAGTGGGAGAGGGGTATGGGAGTGAGAAAGGGAGAAGGCATAGAGATGGGAGGGGGGAGAGGGGAGTGGAGAGTGGAGAGTAAGGAGGGGAGGAGAGGGGAGGATTCCAATAGATGTGACGTCAAGTTTAATGGCACACACGGAGATAAATCACCTGCATGTGAAACACCGGGATGACATTTTATAGCTGGATCAGGATTAAAACCCACGCTAGAGAGGTTGGAGAGAGTGTGCGAACCTCTTAGCTATCCTGCCATGATGTTAACAAAACATTTCATTTTTTTAATTTGTATTTATCTATGCCAAAGTGACCGCAGAATAACACGGGGCCATCGCAGGTCGATCGATATACAATATTCAGTGACGGTGCGAATATTGTAGAGTTTTCGCCAAGTGGCTTAAGCACTGCCACAAAATGGTTGATGAGGAATGGCTCGCTTGGCACACGATTCGCGATTGCTGAACCTTCATATTAAACACATACTTCCCTGAGGCGCCTAAAATATTTAACGATGTCAGAATTGGACAAATGAACACTTGTTTTCGCAGTCGGAACTGCTGGTAAGTTCGATTCTGGAGCTTAAATTTTGTAATTCGGCTTAGTTTAAGAGATTGTCAAGGTTATCGCTTGTGTAGAAATGAAATAAAGCCATGAACCCTGACGTCTCCGGGTGTTTATATGCATTGCAATGTACCCAGCAATTTGTAGGTCTGATGAGCAGGCATTCGATAATGAGTGAGGAAAGTGAACAAAACAAAAACAAACTATCGTAAAGAAATCGGTGGGGCCTGTTCCAAGTCAAGGCATGGTTGAGCAGGCCAAAAAAACATGGCGGCTTCAAACCACAGTTAGGTAACCCAGGATGTGCCTTAAGACCCCAGAGAGCGAGGTGGCCGAGAGTGTGCCTGATGAAGGATATAATTAAATAAGGCCATTAATTATCTTCAAAAGGGGTGTTTTAATTAACCTAAACACCCAATTTTCACTCTTATACTTCCTTGGAGTTTTCTTAGTTTGAGTTTTGCAAAGTTTTGGGATGCTAGTTTTCATGGATTTGGAGTTATGGTGGACACACACACACACACACACACACACACACACACACACACACACACACACACACACACACACACACACACACACACACACACACACACACACACACACACACACACACACACTTATTAGGAAAGATGCATACTTATATATCGTTGTGGGTTTTGTAGAACAATGGAAATCTTCTATGTAGTTTCTCATCAAAATTTTGTTTGTTTGGTTGTTTTCTTTTTTGCCTATCTCTTAGCATGCCAAGCTATATGCTACTGAGCCAAGAGAAGATCAGAGAGTCAATTTTACATGTACAAGAACAGTAAATTGACTGTACATACGTGTAAACTATCTCTGAACTCTAGAGGTGTCGAAGCTGTTTTTGTAAAAAAGATATTCAAAAAAAAATTGTCTTCTCAAATCCACCTTAACAACTATTCTCTTCAACAAGAGACAACTGTACACCTTCTGTACCATAATATATACAAATAATCTAATAGAGGTTTGTCAATTGTACTCCCAAATACAATTCATAGTATCGGAGAGTACAAAAAGATGAAAAACGATTTTTGAACATGGCATACATATCTAACATTGTAGTCTTGTCTAACCCTAATAGAAACCTCATCAACTTCGAACAGGATGTAGAGTTTTGATCAGGATTATATTCTGCATTTTGTTGCCGAAACATTCACCATATTTTACAATAATCTACATCTTTCTGGATGACAAGTGCTGCATCGCAAATATTTTGCACTCATTCAGCATTATTACCTCTAAATCCTCCAGCGAGTTCATCGCATTGGATTTTTTTTCCAACACATTCCAATTCATCTCACTTGTTTATAGATGCCATAAGAAGTTGAGGGATTTTTCATGGTACTCAAAATACACTGACATCACAGAGGAGAGCATTGTCTATCACTGTCGAAGCATGAGAGTGACGTGAGATGATGATTAATTTGATCTTTAACAATACCAACAAAATTCAGGAGTTCAGTACCTAGTGGCAGCCAAAATAAATGAATAACTGCGAAAGTATCTCAAAATGCATCCGCTTTGTACTCAAACTAAACTTGACAACAATGACGGTTTAAAAAGAAAAATGTAAATTTTATTAATTTGTGTTCTCCATAATCATATAATCAAGGTTTGTTGAAGATTTGATGACAAAAGCCCAATTGATGAAAACGTTTTGGCTCGGACATACACACTGAAGCTCAATGGTGAATAAGTAAAGAAACACAGAAGAGGTTTTAAAAATGGCGGCGTCTTGTGCTTGACGCGCTGTGGCAGGGCTGATATGGGATATTTATAGTCACTATGACTTTGCCCTTTCACATTTTGTCCAAATTCTTTATTACTCTCTCCATATTCTCATCATAAATGTTTGTTGAAAATTTGATGACAAAAGCTCAAATGGTAAAAAAGTTATGGCCTGGACAGACAGACACACAGAAGCGATTGTAAAACCTCGTGTCCTGCTACGCAGGGGATGGATTAATAAACCGTCTTTCTCATTTACTTTTAAATGTCGGTTCTGCCTTTATGAAGCATCTGATGCAAATTTTTCTGCTCATGTAAGGTTTTGTGTTTATCGATCTCCCGTGTGTTTGTTGTTGTCTGAGGTTCAGGGTGGGAGTTGTATTAAAAGCACTAAAAGGTGTATCGGCAGGAGAGGGTTTTCTTATAAATACTTGTCCTGTTCCTTTGCCACTTACCTTTCCAAAAGGACAAGTTGGAGATTAATTTCAGCTCTTGACTCACATCCAACTGGAATCCTTGGAAGCTGGGGATAGCAGCTGGCATGAAGGTCTTTAAAGCCTCAATAGCTTTGACCACTCTGTCAGACAAAAGGAAACAGCTGTATTGTTGTAGAACTTGTCTCAATTACTTTATCTGTTGAATATAAAAAAAATTTTAAACTTCATGGGAACTTGTTTTTTTTTTATCAACATAGTTCTTGGCAAAATATTTAAATACATAAACCTGAATAATGTGCTTTTCATTGCGAATTGTCGTTTTTTCTGCATCGGGATGTTAATTTGGAACTTATCCGTATCGCTTTAATAACTCCTGAATGTATTCAGTGTTGATGATAATTATGGACACACACAAGTGATGCACAGACAGGAGTCGCAAACAATGACGAATTGCAATTGGGTAATGTATGTATTCTTGGTACAATGGGTTATACAAAAGCAAATCATCCGGACAATGCATGATGCTGATGTTTTTGTGATACACAGAGCATGGCGCCTTGTTTTTAATCCTGCCATGAAGTTTGTAAATGTATGATTGTAGATAAACTGTATCATGGCAGGATCTCCCTGGAAAGGTAGTGGCAGCAGAAGCAGTAGAAAAGTTTAAATTGGAATTATACCGGTACCGTACCTCAAGGCATTGGAGATAGAGGGGTACAGGGACATTGGCAGGATTTGTAGATATCTTGGGGATGGATGGGTGACTATGTACATCTTTGGAGATTGTGATGTCCATGAGAGGGTCTCCGAAAGGGATCGTGTGTGGTCAGTGTTGTTTATGTCTATGTATATGTATATGTATATATATATATATATATATATATATATATATATATATATATATATATATATATATATATATATTGTTATGGATTTCAGAATCCGGTCTGATAAATGCATCCACACATCCAGGTCCTCAGACAGTTATTTCCTTAAATGCATGTTTAGATTAGCCCCATCCCCATGTCTAATGGGATTTTAATTGTGATGCGTTGAGAAGGGTAAAGAATAGATCCCCTCTCTTATAGGAAGCTTTTTTTCTTTACGACAGACACATTTCACACATTTTTTTCACAAGCGTTGAGGCCTGCCCTTTTTGAGGGCAGAGGTTGTCATGGTAACGGTACACAAGTGGGGCGGGGTGAGCTTGGAGGGACTCTGTGCCCCCGAGACGGGCTGCAGATATAACAAGCTCGAATGAGCTAAGATCCTCGTCCTCTTAATGATGACGTCATAAAACGAATATGACGTCATTGTGATGTATCAGGTTTGCGATAAATTATCTGTGCTAATGCCCGGCTCGATTCTCACAAACAAAATTCAAACAGCTTGCCTAGTTTTGGAGATAATGGTATAGGCGATTTCCATTAGCGGCGATATTATGACGTCAACTTTTTTCTAGGAAGAATTTCCAAAATCGGAGATGGTTACTGCCTGCGCGTGGGCTTTCTGCATATACATGGCAAGTTTCATGAAGATCCGATGAAAACTCTGGGTTGTGAAACAAAAAATGTCAAAAAAATAGGAATGACGTCATAAAATTTGATATGACGTCATAGTGATGTATCATATGTGCAGTAATTCATCTCTGCTAATGCCCTGTTCGATTCCTGCAAACAGAATTCAAAAAGCTTGCCTAGTTTTGGAGATAATTTTTTAGGCGATTTCCATTAGCGGAGATATTTTGACGTCATAACTTTTTTTCTAGGAGGAATTTTCAAAATCGGAGATGGTTACTGTCTGTGCAGGGAATTTTTACATATATACGCCAAGTTTCAGGAAGTTTCGATGAGAACTGTAGGCTGTGAAACAAAAAAGTCCACAAGAAGAAGATGAAGAACAACAACGTGAGTAAGACTTAGAGATCCTCCACGAGGATCTAAAAAGAGGAGGTCTGTTCTGAAGCGAGGGTGCGAGCGCACAAGCGAGGAGGCGAGTGAGTGTGTGGGTGTCTGACCAGCACCAACAATGAGACAATTCGTCCTTTCCAGTGCTTGAGCAAGCGAGCGTATGGTGCGCGTGTGGGACCCTGAAGACCACAAGGACCCAAAAGACACAGATAACCCAAAACTCACTGAGGACCCAAAAGTCACCGAAGACCCAAAAAGACCCTGATAACCCAAAAGTCCCTGAAGACACAAAAGTTGCCTAAGACCAAAAAGTCCCAGAAGACCACGAATACCCAAAACACCCCGAAGATGTGAAGACACAAAAGACCCTGAAGACCCAAAAATACCCCAAAGACCCAAAAGTCCCAAAGGGACCCACAAGATCCAGAAGTCTCAAAAGACCCCAAAGACACAAAAAGACCCTGAAGATCGAAAATACCCCTAAAAACTTTTAGACCCCTTCGACCTTCACACCATTTAGATCCCTTACACCCTTCAGACATTAGACAGCTTCGATACTTGACTATTTTGACTACTTGGACCTTCTTGTGTCACAAATGAAATTTCAAATAAATATAATATCAGCAATATTACAAAAAAATTTGTAGAAAAGAAATGTTTGCATTATGATTGGTGTAAATCATGCCAACACAGCAAATCTGTGACGTCAATCTCCACAACCATGTGTGGAGAGGCGAGCGTCGCGAGCCGATCCACGCTCGTTTATATTCACCTTTTTGACCTTTTATACCTTTAGACCCGAAGAACCTTTAGATAGACCTTTGCACCCCTTAAGTCCATTTATACCCATTAGGCCTGAACACCATTTAGACCCTTTACACCTTTCAGACATGTTGGACAGCTTGGACCCCAGACCATTTGGAGATTGAGACTACTTAGACCTTTTTAGACACTTTTCACTGGCTTGAGAGATTATTATTTTTTGTATACATAGTCGAGGCTCGTGGAGGAGCTAGAATTAGTACACTGAATGGATCTGGGGGGGGAACAAAATACGGAAAGAACAGAGGGTGCAAGATCAGAAAGGTGGTGGTATAAGACAGAGAGAACACCGTCCTGTGTAGTGATAGACTCAGAGACTCAGCTTCATCATGGGAGATTCCAATAATCATGAAGACCTTGGTTTCCACAGCATCAAGCTGAATAAAGTTTTAGGCAGGGAGTCAGTCCAGAGTGGAAAACAGTACTCCATGAAGCTGCGGATGAAAGCCTTGTAGGTGAATAGGAGTTCAGGTGTGCTCAGGAAGGACTTTGTATAACGGAGGATGCCCAGTCGGCGGCTGGCTTTGGAGGCCAACTTTGAAATGTGGTTTACCCAAGAAAGATCATATCTGATAGTGAGACTCAGGAGTTTGAATGACTGAACCTCCTCAAGAGGATTGTTAAGGAAGTAGATGGGAACTGGGGGGGGGGGGGGTTCCAGACGGTCCTTTCAGAAAGAGATAGTGAGAGTGTGAGAGATGTCAGGGTTGAAAGACATGTATTCTAAATGTTTGTCCATCTTGTGATTTTGTCAAGGTCTGAAGAGAGGGAAGAGGCTACAACCTTCCCATCTGAAGGATAAGGGATGTCAGGACAGAGGGTGGAGTCATCAGCAAATAGATAAAGGGGATTCCCAGAGAGTCAGAGATATCATTGATGAAGATCAGGAATACGATCGGGCCCATAACACTGCCTTGGGGGCACTCCAGCCTTGACAGGGAGAGGAGTTGAAAGGATTCCGTTGAGAGCCACATGTTGGCTTCACCAGTAGAGGAAGTAGTAATAGACCCAGCTTCATTGTGAGAGATTCAAATAATCTTGAAGACCTTGGTTTCCAGAGCATCAAGCTGAGCAAGGTTTCAGGCAGGGGAGCCAGCCTAGAGCAGGGGGTGGAGTAAGTTGTGTGGAGCGTGAAGGAGAGTTTCTTTGACAATTAGCCATGTGTGGAGTTGGCCTTGGATGCCATAGGCAGAGAGTTTGAAGGGCAAGGCAGGAAGCCAGACTCCATCAAAAGCACGAGATATGTCCAGAGAGATTGCTCTGATCTCATGTCTGATATTGAGGGCCTCCACCCATTGTTATGTTTGGAGAAGCAGCATGTCCAAGGTGGAGTGACCTGGTCCAAATCCGAATGGATGATCTGAAATGAGGTTGTTGGAGAAAAGGAAGGATTTCATATCAACGGCGATGATGGATTCCATAACCTTGGTGATGATTGAAGGTAAGCTGATCAGTCTGTAGTTAAGGAGATCAGTTTTTGCACCTTTTTATGTAGTGCAGTGATGTTGGTGGATTTTCACACAGATGGAAGATGATATCGGGCAAATGGCAGGGTGAAAATGGCAGAGAGAGGATGGAAAAGAGCAGCAGAGCAGGTTTTTAGGGCATGTGAGCTGATGCTGTCCAGTCCAGTTGCAAAATTAAAGTCGAGGGTTGCCAGAAACGTTTCCACCTTCTAAGGTGCAGTTGGGTACGACAGGGAAGGTTGGGTGCTGAGATTGAGGGGTTCAGGACACTTGATTTGGAAGCAAACACGGAATTGAGGAATTCAACCTTCTCACAAGCGGAGTCGGCTGTTATGCCATTTGAAGAGAAGGAAGGGATGGAAGGGGAGCACATTCCACATTAGACCCTTTCGACCCCTTAGTGTCGGAATACTATTGGAACAGCCTGGTGCTGGCTTAACGGTTAAGGTGGCTGGCTTAAGATCTTCGAGTCTTGCATTGGAGCCCCTGTCAATGCCGTTGAAATACCACCATGTGGGTTGACTCAGCCTGTCATCCTTCCAAGGTCAGCAAAATGAGTGCCAGCTTAATGGTAACAAGGGAACTGAATCAGCGGCACATCCGCCCTTCCAGAGAACGATGCAACCATCAGCCACAGACTGCATTCAAAACAACAACTATTGGAACATCCCCTTTTGACCTTTAGACCATCTCGAACCTTTTAGCCACACACCACACAAACATCTGTCGTCTTCTTGCAAAAACACAGACTATACTTTTTGAGCTCCACCACCGAATGCGAAGGAGCTTACGTTTTCACCCCTTTCTGTCTGTTTGTCTGTCTGTTTGTCTGTGTACAGGTTATCTCAAAAAGTTGTGGACGGATTCAGATGAAACTTGGTGGACAGGTTGGGTGTGTGACCACGACGAATTGATTCGGTTTTGATGAAGATCCGAATCCGGATGCAACTACTCGAATTTTTTCAATGATTCTTCATCATTGAGAGATCAGGCTCAAAAACGATATATAGCACGATATCTCAGATATGTATTGGGCCAGATATGTCCTCATGGATCAGGCGTTACTTGGCGGAGGTATGCGCTCTACTGAGTGCCCTTCTAGTTTCAGCAAGTGATGCCAAACTCGACCCACCCAGGGGATGGGTACTCCGCTATTATTGGATAAAAAAGGCTCATATTACATTCTGTTTAAAGATTTGATCAGATTTTTCACATTTATCTGAAATAATTTTACAAACATCTCATTCATACAGCATGGAATAATGAAATAGAAATTACAGTATCCCTTAAAATATTTTTATGGTCTAAATCTCACAATTGATCTTAGAGAGGGAAGATCTGAACAGATCACTGCAGTGAAGTTAACCATTAGGCCTTTTGGACGTTGGATGCTCTTGGTTTCATATTTAATTGTTGGTTTCTCTCAGTGTATTAGTCTTTACTTGGTGACAGTATTTCGTGTAAATGTGACTGACAAGGTGGTGTTGTTGAAGTCGTGCGCTTGCCTTCGAGTTGTCTAATCTGGATTTGATTACCAAGAGATCTTGCTCCAAAAATAACAAAATGCACAAACTCCCAAAATTCAGGCATACCGAACACCTGGCACACCTCCGTTCTTTTGTTCCTCTGTTCTCCTGTTTGTGGAAATTCTGGAAGCGGATCAATCATGCTCTTCCCTGTCGGGTTTCAAACAGGCGGTGCATCGCCATCTCATGTCGTCCCCCATGAACCCTCGCGAACCCAATTCTGTTCCCAAGCACGGTACTGTGTTTCATCTCTGTCTCTGTCTCTGTCTCTGTCTCTGTCTCTCTCTCTCTCTCTCTCTCTCTCTCTCTCTCTCTCTCTCTCTCTCTCTCTCTCTCTCTCTCTCTCTCTCTCTCTCTGTCTCTCTCTCTGTCTCTGTCTCTGTCTCTGTCTCTTTCTCTCTCTCTCTGTCTGTCTGTCTGTCTCTCTCTGTCTCTCTCTCTCGGTCTCTGTCTCTCTCTCGCCCCCTGCTGGCCGTTGGTTCGTTGTGTGTACTGTCATGGCTGCTGCTTGCTTCGTGTCGTGAGTACCTGTCCTCCGTTGTGCTGGTTTGTGTTTCCACATTGCCAATTTCGTTCCTCTGTGTTCGTGTTTTGTTGTTTATGAGGTTTTCCAGAGAGAGAGAAAGAGAGAGAGAGAGAGAGAGAGAACGAGAGAGAGAACGAGAGAGAGAACGAGAGAAGAGAGAGAGAGAGAGAGAGAGAGAGAGAGAGAGAGAGAGAGAGAGAGAGAGAGAGACAGAGACAGAGAGAGAGAGAGAACGTCACGCTGCTAGTCAGGGTATCATCGGTTCCTGGGCGGTGCCCTGTGTTAGTCGTTTCAAAATTCAAAAACTTTTCGCTTTAAACCTTTATTTTGCTTTTTTTATTTCACTTATCTTTCCTTATTATGTTCAGTTAGTGCTCCCTTTCCCAAGGTTCGAGAAAAGTTGGAGTGTATTGGTAACTTCCTCTTCCTGAGTTAGGAAGACGTGGAGCGTCGTGTGTTGAAACATGGTGGCCGCTCACTCGCAGCAAGATGCTGCGTTCGAACGGTTATCGCGCAAGAATGGCGTCGCGTGCTCACCACCGGAGGGCGTTTCGGTGGAGGCGATTGTTCTCGTGATCGGGAACATAATCGGGTTCGGTGAGGTACGTGCCACGTCGCAGATGAATAAACGGGTTATCGTGTTTGTGTCTGACGAAGAGCACGTTGCTCTCATCGTTCAACAAGGCCTGTCCTTCGATTCTGGACACTTTGTGATGACTTATCCTTTAGATACTCCTGCTCAGAAAGTGCTTATCTCAAATGTACCGCCATTCCTGAGCAGTAATGTAATCCTGAAAGCGCTGCAGCGCTATAGACACTGCGTGCCCCCCCCCCCCTAATAATGCTCCCTTTGGGCTGTAAAGATGAACGTGCCAGTCACGTGATGTGTTTCCGTAGACAAGTATTTATGGTACTCAACAAGGATTATCCCTCTCTGAACGTCATTTTAAAGTTCACTGTAAATAGTCACGACTACCAAGTATATTTTAACACAGACACCCTGTAGTGCTTTGGTTATGGTGCAGTGGCACACATGAAACAGTTTTGCCCTCTTCGAAAACGCAGCCTTCCACGGCCGAACCGAGTAACAACGGCTCACAGATTAATGTTAACGTTTCTCTTTCAACCAACGTTCAGGATAAACCGGCTGAACAAGTGGACACGTCCCCTCCCAATGAGCCAATGGACAGTGTAAGTGAGGGGTTCACTACCATCTCAAAAGTTAAGAAACGTAAATCCCTCGCACCACGTGTGTCACCTTCCGGTAAAAAACAAATCAGTGAAAATGTAATTACTGGAATTCCATGTCATAACAGATTTGCCTTTCTGGAAGAAGAAAGTAATCCAGAAGCGTCCACTTGTACAAATGTTATCAATGAAACAAACATATTGAACTTGCCAATCCCAATCAGTGTTTCCAACCCCACAGAGAGCGTCCTCTCGTACAAGGACGTTCCTTATGCAGACCGCTCCCATATCCAACAGTCACAGGAGGAAGAGAAACTTTTACAGTCTCTCTCTAACAAAACAATAGATGAGACAAATAAGGACACTGAGGAAACAATGGAGGATAGTTTTAATCCTCCAATGGAGAGTGACACTCATGATCCGAGCACCGTGGCCATGTCACGGACAAGCTTGGAGTCCACTCTCTTACATTCCGAAGACCCGCCAGACGTAACTCTGATATATAAGGCTCCTGAAGAAGATTGTTTCATTGAAACCGAGCAATCATGTGATGCTCACAATGAAATTGAAACACCAATTGATTCCCCATGTGAGGAATCTGATGATGAAAGTCAAGACGACTCCTCTCAGATTCTAAAGGCTGAAAGCAGACCTTCGGATGACGAGCTTCAGGACTTCTTGAGGGATTCTTATCGTAAGAGAAATATTGAACTGAAAGATCATTTCCCTGATCTTCCGGTGTTAATTACGAAATTGAAAGAAATTGTGCGTAACCCCGTCACCCCAAACTTCACTGAGGCTCAGAAGCACAGTTTAAAAAAAATGATCCAGAAAGCTCGACAGGAGCTTCTTAAGTGAGGTCCTTATGGTGTGTTTCTCTTATTTATTTATTTTTCCTCTTTCCCTTTCTAAGCACATGAATGTTAATTTCGGAAGTCTAAACATTAATGGTGGTTCTAGTTTAGAACGCAAAGTTCAGGTAAAAGATCTGACTCGGCATTTGCACCTGGACGTCTTGTTATTGCAAGAGACGCATGGAGATCTGACTGCCCAAGCCCAATGGAGAAGGCTCATGAAGGGTCAGTGGTTCTTCAGTAATATAAATTCCTTCACTGCCGGGATTGCTTTCTTTGTCTCTCCTTCATTAACGCTCTCGCAAGTTCATTATAATGAAATAATTCCTGGACGTCCGGCTTGTCTTCAGTTCATTGCCAACAATCAAATCTTTATTTCTGTAAACATCTATGCCCCCAATGAGAATGCTGAAAAGTATAACTTCTTCCTTAAACTAGAGACTTTCTAAAAACAATTGATTTGAACTGCTGCTTTATAATGAGTGGTGACTTCAACTGTACCCTTGACCCTGATTTAGACAGAAACAGGGTGGAGCCACATCCAAAATCTGCCAAAACTTTGGGAAAAAATTATAAAAACTGTGGAACTCATGTATGTTTGGCGTATCCAACACCCCAGACAACGTCAGTTCACCTGGTTAAGATGTGTGTCCCAGAGACACACTCCAGCTCGGTTAGACCGAATTTATGTCAATGCTGCAATGCTTGATAAGATATTAAAATCTGATATCGTGCCTTCTCTTTTCTCTGATCATCTGGTGTCAACATTCTCCTTTAAGCTTGCTCTGCAGCAACATGGCAGTCCGTATTGGAAGTTTAACGTCATGTTACTTGAGAATGTTACTTTTTGTGAAGCCTTTAGGATGTTTTGGAATAGCCTCATCGAACGAAAGAATAGTTTAAGTAGCCCTAGATTATGGTTTGACTACGCAAAGGCACAGATTGCCGTCTTTTGCCAACAGTTTAATCATTTCTCATCTTTTAGTGCAAAAAAGGAAAAGATTGTACTCGAAAAATAAATACTGAAATTACAATCTGATGTTGCAAACAATCCCAGTACAACAAATAACCATCTGCTACTGGAAAAAAGGCCCTTTTAAATGATCTTGTTGACTATCAAGTGAAAGGTGCAATGATCCGATTACAAATGGATCAGACTTATAATTTGGACTCTCCAACAAAATTTTTCTTTCATTTTGATACAAAGACCACCCATCAAAGGCAAATCGAAACCCTGAAGCTCTCAACTGGGGGGCATTGTGACATCAAAAGATAGCATAAAGAGGGAGATATATAACTTTTTCTCAGACGTGCTTAAGGCAAACGATGTTGACAATGATGTGATGCAATACTTCACGTCTGATCTACCCACATTAAGTGCTACTCAAAGGGATCAGCTTGATTCCTTACCTTCCTTGGAAGAACTTACACTCTCGCTGGCTTCTCTGCCGACTGGAAAATCTTCTGGACGAGGCGGCCTCCCAGTCGAGTTTTACAAATCCTTTTGGTCCTTACTTGGTCCAGAGCTTTTGGAGGTCTTTACTAGTTCTTCACAATGTGGGGAATTGCCAATGAGCTGTTGTAGAGCAGTAATTAGTTTATTACCGAAATAAGGGGACCCTCAGCTTGTTGGCCACTGGCGCCCAATCTCTCTTTTAACTTCCGACTATAAAATATTTTCCAAAGCTTTGGCTCGAAGCATCTCCCCCCTTCTAGAATCTTTGCTTCAAAATGATCAGTCCTATTGTATCCCTTACAGACAGATACATGACAACATATTCCTAATATGGGATCTTTGGGATGAGTGTAAAGCGAAAAATGATAATCTTGGTTTGATTGTGCTCGACCAAGAGAAAGCATTTGACCATGTTAGTCATGCATATCTTTTCAAGGTTCTCGAGTGTTTTGGACTTGGTCCCAGGTTTACCTCCCTTATAAAACTTTTTTATCATGGAATTTCCTCAGTACTCACAGTAAACTCTGAACTGACTTCACTTGTAAAGGTTGGAAGGGGTATCCATCAAGGATGTCCTTTATCTGGCATTTTGTACTCTCCAACTATCGAGCCGCTCCTAATCAAAGTGCGCAGCTTCTTAACTGGTTACACAAATCTGCAAATAAAACCTGTGAAAGTTTCTGCCTATGCTGATGATATTTATGCCATTGTACGCACTAGCAAGGAGACTAGTGTGTTTTTATAGTTGACCGTGATTATCTTTCCTACACCAAAGATGTGTTTTTGAAGGAACCTCTGTTTCACAACTCTCTTTTTAAAAGAATAAGAACGGAGCGTTCTTTTATCGATCATTTTATTCAGAACGGTGTCCATTGCGTTTCTGATCTAATGATTGACAACACGAGATGGTTGAGTGCTGCAGCAATAGCAACCAAGGTTGGCATACGGTCCTACTGCCAAGTATCTCTTTTATTATGTGAAGTACTTCAGGTGTACCGGAGAGTTAAGGTACACTGGGAGAGATCTCCTCGCACTGGCGATGGCTCAACTGTTTGCGAATCAAATCCTCTGTTCCCAAATCTCGTACTCACTCCCACTGTCATGATTTCCGGTTCATTTGTGAAATATTTACCAAAAATACATTTTGGAATCACACCGCAAGTAGGTCTGAGAAAACGTCACATATATCAGGCCTGTGTGAAAGCAATTGGACCTTCTTTAGGAACTTGGCAGTCAAGGAAGTGGCACAACTACTTGCCTCCAGAATACCCCTTCCAACCTAACTGGAAAGTCTTTTACCATGTTCTCATCCCAAACAAAACTGCTCACCTGTCTTGGAGGCTGGCACATTGGGTATTACCGACCAATAAACTCCTGCATGTTTTTTCTCCTCAAATACCTGACCAATGTCCCTTCTGTGGAACTCTCAAGACCTTGTCACATGCTTATGTTGAATGTGCACGCTTGATGCCTTTGTTTGGTTTGCTTTGTGAATTGTGCTCCAAGCTTTCTTTGAACTTCACTTCAAAAGTTTTTATTTTTGGCTTTGAATCCAAAACACATCCACTGGAAGTGATTTTGGCCAATTTTCTCATTGCCACTGCAAAGAAGTCAATTTATCGCACAAGGAAAACGAAAATTGAAAATATTTCAGGGTGTGCTGATAATCTTCTGGCTTTGTTTAAAGGAATCGTTTTTGCCCGTATTAAAATGGAATTTTCTTTTTACACTTTCATAAACAAAATGTGCATTTTTAAAAGTGTGTGGGCTCTAAATGATGCACTTTGACCTGTTCAAAATGGTCTCTTAATAACAGACTGATCACTTTTGCTATCATGATGTAACCTTGTATTCTTGTAAAAATGGTTCTCCTTTATAAATTGTCTTTTATACCCTTGTTATAAAAGGACATAAAAGTCTTCTCTCGCTCTCTCGCTCTCTCGCTCTCTCTCGCTCTCTCTCGCTCTCTCTCGCTCTCTCTCGCTCTCTCGCCCGCCCCCTGCTGGCTGTTGGTGAGTCGAGTGGAGTGTCATGGCGGCTGTGTGGTCTTGGTGAGCTGTGATCTGCCCTGTTTTTGCGCCTTTCTATCCCCTTTCACATCGTTTTTCACCTACCTTCCTTTGTTTCCTTCTACGCATCGTTATTTGTGCTCCCACCCTCCCCTCTTCGTTAGACCTCGCGCTGCGGCCTTCCCTCACGCCGTCTTCACCCCACCCCACCCATCTGTCCCTGTTATTTCATGGTTTACCCTTCGGTTCATCTCTTCCCCTTCCCTCCCCATCCCCCTGTTTTCTCCTCACATACCTTTTCCCCGAGATAGAGAGAGAAATAGCCCACAGCTTCGTTTTTTTCCTCACTGTAGCTGTGTTTATTTCCTTTAGAAACCTGTCTCAGCTCGTATTTAATTACTGCACGAGAGCGATCGCCCCTCCTCCCCCTTTCCTAAATATGACTTCTTATTCCCGTTATTCGGCATTTGAAGCATTAACAAGAAAACATGGCGTCGTCTGCGTCCTGCCCGACGACGTCAGCGTTGAGGATCTCGTTATCGCTCCAGGAAACAGAGTCGGTACTGACAAAGTTCGTGCCCCTCGCGAATGAACAAACGTGTGGTAATCTTCGTGTCTGAGACAGAACTGGTTCACGAAATCGTATCGACCGGACTATCAACAGACGACGGACATTTCGTGCTCGTCTCCCCTCTGGACACTCCGGCCGGGAAGGTCATGATCTCGATCTCTCCTACTTTCCTGAAGAATCAGACACTGATCTCCGAATTATCTCGTTATGGTTCTGTGGTTTCTCAGATCACGATGTTACCTTTACGTAGCCAGGACGATCGAACGAAGCACGTGATGTCTTTTCGGAGACGAGCTTATGTGGTGCTTCCTCCCTCTAACGCTGAAAGAACTTTGAACATCGTTTTAAAACTCAAAATTGATAATCATGATTACCAAGTCTACGTAACCACCGACACCCTGAAATGTTTCGAATGTGGTAATTTCGGACACTTGAAACCATCTTGCCCAAAGGTGACCTCGACAAACGATAAAACAAACCTCGTCAACAAAATACGTCGTCTTCTTCTTCTTCTTCTTCTTCTTCTTCTTCTTCTTCTTCTTCTTCTTCTTCTTCTTCTTCTTCTTCTTCTTCTTCTTCTTCTTCTTCTTCTTCTTCTTCTTCTTCTTCTTCTTCTTCTTCTTCTTCTTCTTCTTCTTCTTCTTCTTCTTCTTCTTCTTCTTCTTCTTCTTCTTCTTCTTCTTCTTCTTCTTCTTCTTCTTCTTCTTCTTCTTCTTCTTCTTCTTCTTCTTCTTCTTCTTCTTCTTCTTCTTCTTCTTCTTCTTCTTCTTCTTCTTCTTCTTCTTCTTCTTCTTCTTCTTCTTCTTCTTCTTCTTCTTCTTCTTCTTCTTCTTCTTCTTCTTCTTCTTCTTCTTCTTCTTCTTCTTCTTCTTCTTCTTCTTCTTCTTCTTCTTCTTCTTCTTCTTCTTCTTCTTCTTCTTCTTCTTCTTCTTCTTCTTCTTCTTCTTCTTCTTCTTCTTCTTCTTCTTCTTCTTCTTCTTCTTCTTCTTCTTCTTCTTCTTCTTCGAATCTCGTGCCCGGTAATAAGGCCCTGTCCCCTCAGTCCGATCATCTAAACAGGAAAACGAATGTTTGTGATGGTCTCACCATCGTTTCATCAAGAAAGAGGAAGACTTTACCTGATGGTCGTTTAAACCAGAAGAAGGGAGCATTTACAAACGAGGAATCTGTCGGTAATGTTCTCGCAGTTGTGACTGATGTCACTCTACAAGGCCTACCCAGAATGGACCCGGTATCTACGACCAACAAGTTTACCCTACTTGCCGGTGAGGACAGAGACGTCTCCCTTACAGAGACCACTTTACCTGTTATCGAAGTAAACAAAACTGTTTCACTCGTTAAAAACTCTCCTATTGGAAAGTCCATTGACGGTGATACACAGACCACTAGTGATGAACCTGCCGTCACTTCGGTAAATGTTAACCCTGAATCCTTGTCAGCGGGAAATAGTGAAACAAATGTTAACCCTGAATCCTTGTCAGCGGGAAATAGTGAAACAAATGTTAGCCCTGTTACTGCTCCCATTTCATCACGTGGTGAAGCTGGAAACGCAGGAAATGTTAAAATGGATGTTTTACGAGAGACCCCCAAAGTACTGTACACCTCCACGCCATTGGAGGTCGATAACACCGTTACGGTCGAGGGAAGCAATATCGCTACATCCACTGATGGTGTTTCTGTTTCATCAACTCCCCCGATTATTTCCGTTCCTTCACCAGGAGATGTTCCCACAGTGAAAGAGCACATAGACGTGGTAACCAGTACAGATCCGTGTATCAATACTGACGACAGTGTCGATATACAGGACGGTACAAACTTGTGTGACTCGGAAACTAAAACCGACTCTGACGAATCTGACCTGGAGGAAGCAAACAGGAACAGTCAGGTGGAAACTGTGGAGAAGCTGACCAGTCAAAGTCCTACCCCCCTGAACAAATAAGACTCTTCTTACAAAATACATACAGGAAACGCAATATAAACCTGACGGAATACTTTCCAGATCTACCGTCCTTCCCTGAGTGCGCTCAGGCTATCGTACCAAAGCCTGACTTATTCGGTTTCCATCAGACACACTTTCACTGCTTAAAAAAAACTGATCACCAAGGCAAAAAGGGATTCTAATGAATTATCCCACTTCTGATCTTATTCTTAGAACCTATTATTTTCCTCATGGCCAGTTTCAAGATTGGAACAATAAATGTTCATTGTGGTGCGAGTCCGCTCCACAAGATCCAAATTAAACAGCTGGTAGAGGTCAACGGTCTTGACATAGCTTTGTTACAAGAGACCCATGCTGTCTGAACTGTTCAGGCTCAGTGGCGACTATTTATGGACAAGGAATGTTTCTTCAGTAACAACTCCACGTCGAAGGCAGCCATCAAGTTTGTCTTGGGGAAACATTTCCATCCGTCCTGCCTTAAATTTATGAGTATTATTGATGGACGCCTTGCCTCCGTGACCTTCTCTATCAATCAGGTCAAGTTCACAATTCTCAATGTGTACGCTCCAAGCAAAAATGACGAGCGGATCTCCTTTTTTGCCGAACTGAGAAAATTCCTGCAAACACTGGATTTGCAGATTGTCTAATTATTGGTGGCGATTTTAACTGTGCTGTTAATGATTCATTTGACCGAAACGGGCCGGAACCCCAACCATGTACCGCAAAACTTTTTGCAAACATTGCGAAATATAATCTCCATGATATTTGGCACGTGCAGCACCCTTCTAATCGGTCTTGTACATGGTGTCGTTGTTTAAACAACCACGTCTCACTTGCGAGGCTTCATCACATCGATGTAAATTCTCATTTATTACATGGAGTTTATAAATCCGATATCGTGCCTTCTGCTTTCTCTGACCATTCCCTAGCTCGAGTCTTTATTCAACTCTCTAAACCATGTCCAGGGAGCTCTCATTGGAAATCCAATAACAGTTTACTAGAAAACCTCAACTTCATTCAGGCCTTTGAATCCTTCTGGACGGCTCGCCTAGAGCAGAAGTTAAGCTGTTCCGTTAACCCGTTGATATGGTGGGATTTAGTAAAAACCCAAATTAAAGGTTTCTGTCAACAGTATCGTTTTTTCTCAACAAGGGCTGACCATGAAGTTAAGAAAATATTACAGTTCGAGATTTTACAATTCCAACGGGTCATCGGACAAAATAATAGTAACATACAAAAAACCTTAACTGAGAGACAGGTCAGGTCAGGTATGGGAGCATGTGCCAGAACAGCGCGTCGCTGTGTCCACTTTCCGCCGGTATTCCAGAGGCCTCCGTCTGGCCATCCCCCAGGCAGATGCCAGGCCCATCCCCATCTCCTTGAGATAATGGTCAACCTGCTGCACGTGGTCGACCCACTGGCCTCCTCCACTCATGAGACTCCCTCGCTGAGAGAATCTGGTGAGCAGGATCAGCATCAGGAAAACGAGCCACACGTCCATACAGCCGCAACTGACGCTCACGGACTATGCAGGTAACAAATCTCATCCGAGTCTCTCTCAGCAACCGCTCGTTGGACACAAAATCCGACCAGCGATAGCCAAGGATTCTCCGAAGAGACCTGGTACCAAAGGAATTAAGTCTCCGTCTCAGATCCTTGGTCAGAGTCCAAGTCTCGCATCCATAGAGCAAGACTGGAAGTACCAAGGACCTGAAGACTCGGACTTTCGTCCTCCCGCACAGGTACCGGCAGCGCCACACCCCATGATCCAGTGAATCCATGACTCCCCAGGCCCGGCCCAGACGTCTATTGACCTCTGACTCACAGCCAGCAGCGACATGAATATCACTGCCAAGGTAAGTGAATCTCTCCACGACCTCAACATCCTCACCATAAACAGACACAGACAGGACATCAGCATCCAAGATGTCACTTGGATTTGATTGACTGAGAGACAGTCCTTATTAAAGGAGATAACCGAGAGGAAGGCACGTGGTGCCTTAGTTCGGATGAGGGTGCGACACCTGAATGAGGCAGACGTACCAACCAAGTACTTCTTTTCGTTAGAGAAACGTCTTCCCAGTAAACAGCTTTCTCAGCTGCGATTGGCAGATTCATCCATTACCTTTACACAATCAGAAATCAAACTTTTTGTGAAGGAATACTTTTCGAAAATATATTCAATGGAACAAATAAATCCTGTCAGTGTCGCCTCTATCTCCGGAGGCCTGCCAGTGTTGTGTGAAGATGGGCGTTCCCAACTGGAAAGACCCATCACTTTGGATGAACTTGGCACTGCCCTGCATTGCCTTGCCATTGGGAAAGCACCTGGATTGGATGGACTTGCAACCAAATTTTACAAGAAGTTTTGGGCACTTATTGGGTCCAGAACTCATTAACACCTTGAACGCAAGCTGCCAGCTTGGAGAGCGACCTGGGAGTTGCCGACGAGCTCTTCTTCCCCTCATCCCAAAAAAGGGAGACATGCTGAGTATTGAAAATTGGTGTCCTATCTCCCTGTTATGTACGGACTACAAGATATTTTCAAAAGCCCTGGCATCGCGACTTACTCCTTATTTATCCTCGTTGTTGAAAGACCAATGTTGCTGTGTCCCAAAACGTTCCATTTATGACAACATCTCCCTTGTGAGAGACATCATTGAACTGTGCAAGGAAAGCCCTAAAGATTTAAGACTTCTTCTCCTTGATCAGGAGAAAGCCTTTGACCGTGTTGACCATCGGTACCTTTTCGAAGTACTTGAGCGGTTTGGACTTGGTTCAACCTTCATCTCTTATATTAAGTTACGATACAATAATATTTATCGTGTGCTTAAGACAAACAATGAACTTGTTGCACCTTTGTCTATTAACAAGGGAATTAGACAAGGTTGCCCTCTTTCTGGGTTGCTTTATGCTCTCTCCATCGAACCTCTACTGGTTTCTTTGTGCTGTAGACTAACAGGAGTTAGTTTGTCCCAGCTTGAACGGCCCATCAAGGTACTGGCATACGCTGATGACGTGTGTGTATTCGTACAAGATATCAATGACGTTAACATCGTTCGTTATTGTTTGTCCTTATTTGAAAAGGCATCTTCAGCCAAAGTTAATTGGAACAAAACGAGTGCCCTTTGGCTCGGTCCGTTGTGCAACTTGGCGCCAAGACTTCCTGCTCCACTGTCTTGGGCCAATGATGGTGTGAAATACCTTGGAGTGTTCTTAGGTAATAATACAACAGTAGCAAAAAATTGGGCTGGTCTGCTTGAGTTTATTGAGGGTAAACTGCAAAAATGGAAAGGTCTGATCACACAACTGTCATATCGTGGAAGGGTCTTGGTCATCAACACACTGGTGGCCTCCACCTTATGGCACAGGTTCTTCGTGCTGCATCCTCCAGCGGCGTTGCTTCACCAGCTCCAAAAGTGCTTCGTGTCCTTTTTCTGGGACGGAAAACACTGGCTGCGACCTGGGGTCCTCAGTTTACCACTGACCGATGGAGGACAAGACCTGGTCGACATAAAAAGCCGGCTAATGGCCTTTCGGCTCTCGGTTGCTTTTCGCATGCTATACACGCGACCCTCTCCACCATGGGTCAACGTCGCTCGTCACCTTTTGCAACAGCCTGGGAGGCTAGGCTATGACCACTCTCTTTTCCTGATGGACCTTTCCAAAATCGACACATCCCCCCTCTCTGGTTTCTATCAGAGCATGCTAAATGCGTGGCAAGCTCTGACAATAACAAGAGCTGCACATTCTTACACGAAACATGTTTCTGGAAGAACCTTTGTTCTACAACTCCCTTTTCCATGATATGCCTGCTGATAGGTGTTTTATTCAACGCTTTACCGACAAAGGCGTTAAATCTGTCGCAGATCTTCTCAGCCCAAATGGTAGCTGGATCGGAGCTGATGCATTGGCAAGCCTGGTCGGTGTGCGATCCTCTCGAATGGTGGCACGCATATTATGTAGTGTGTTTTGGACATGCACACAGCTCGCACCTGCTTGGGAGCAGGACCACCAAAGCAATGAACATAATACACATCGAATACCTTCTCTCTCTACCTTTCCTGAACTCGTATGTGTTTTTTCTCGTGCCAGCCCTCTTCCTTGTCCCCCTTTTAACGTATAGTATAGTAGGCTAAAATGGCCTTCCCAAACAAAAAGACCTTTATTTGGGTTGTGTAAAATTTCTTTCACAACAGCAAATAACACAGCAGAAGGTTATATGGAGAGACCTCTAACCTTGTTCTCCCCTTATCTTCCAAACTGGAAAGGTTTTTATCACCCTCCTGGACCACCACGACATGGTGACCTCCAATGGAGACGAGTACACTGGATCCTTCCTTCCTTATCACTTGTTACACCGTTTTTCAAATCTGCTTGTAGATGAATGTCCTTTTTGTGAGAAATCTGAAAACCTTTTTCACATCTATGTTGAATGCCAACGGTTGGCACCTTTATTTATTTTACTTCGGAATTGTTTTGTGAGGTTTAGTTTGATTTTTAACACTTGTGTGTTCATCTACGGAATGGATATCACACACAAAAATTCCAATACTGTGTTGGCCAATTTCCTGCTTGCTCAGGCAAAGATGGCGGTATACAAGTCAAGGAAAAGAAAACTTGATGGTGTTGGAGTAAATGATGAAGATGCTTTGTTTTTGTTCCAAAATCTTGTAATAAGTCGAGTTAAATTGGATTTATCTTTCTTTTCAGTAAATGGAAGATTACCGCAGTTCGAATCAAAATGGTGCATAAAGGAAGTTATTTGCAGAGTCCGAGAGGAATGTTTATCCTTTTGTGAAATGTTTTGTATATAATCCACCCGATTCATCCTTTCCTTTCTTCAGAAATTGTTTCTTGGTTTTCTTTCTTTCTCTGAAATGAAAATGTAACTCCCATTTGGGGGCTTTCTTTTCTATTTTTATAATAAAAAGATACAAAACTCTCTCTCTCTCTCTCTCTCTCTCTCTCTCTCTCTCTCTCTCTCTCTCTCTCTCTCTCTCTGTCTCTGTCTCTGTCTCTGTCTCTGTCTCTGTCTCTGTCTCTGTCTCTGTCTCTGTCTCTGTCTCTGTCTCTGTCTCTGTCTCTGTCTCTGTCTCTGTCTCTGTCTCTGTCTCTGTCTCTGTCTCTGTCTCTGTCTCTGTCTCTGTCTCTGTCTCTGTCTCTGTCTCTGTCTCTGTCTCTGTCTCTGTCTCTGTCTCTGTCTCTGTCTCTGTCTCTGTCTCTGTCTCTGTCTCTGTCTCTGTCTCTGTCTCTGTCTCTGTCTCTGTCTCTGTCTCTGTCTCTGTCTCTGTCTCTGTCTCTGTCTCTGTCTCTGTCTCTGTCTCTGTCTCTGTCTCTGTCTCTGTCTCTGTCTCTGTCTCTGTCTCTGTCTCTGTCTCTGTCTCTGTCTCTGTCTCTGTCTCTGTCTCTGTCTCTGTCTCTGTCTCTGTCTCTGTCTCTGTCTCTGTCTCTGTCTCTGTCTCTGTCTCTGTCTCTGTCTCTGTCTCTGTCTCTGTCTCTGTCTCTGTCTCTGTCTCTGTCTCTGTCTCTGTCTCTGTCTCTGTCTCTGTCTCTGTCTCTGTCTCTGTCTCTGTCTCTGTCTCTGTCTCTCTCTCGTGAGTCGTCGCTCCCAGCTTGCCGGCTCGATGACAGAAGACGCCATTTGTGTTTTTGCCAGCTCCATCCCTACCCTGTTTGGAATCCCCTTCAGGCAACTTGCTAGTTTCATTAACAAGGGCTGATGATGTAAGACCGTTTAATTGGGTGTAAGTTTTAAAATTGGAAAGGCTATGATAACAAAATGTGAGCAGAAGTTAAAAGGTTATAGGAATGAGATACTTACCCATAATAGTCGAAGACACAACAACACTTTCTTGAATTTCAATGTGGAAGTATTTATGTTATTTTTATGTTGTGTACACCTCATTATCCTTTTTTTGTTGTTGGCAGGTTGTGACATGTGAAGGATGACTTTTGAGGTACACACATTCGTCTCTGAGCTGTCTTCCCGAGGTTCGAATCTCAATGCAGCTATAAACTGTTATCCTGGTATTTTGCCTGCAGGGTAAGGAAGCAATGTGTGTGCCTTCCATCAGACAAACTTTAAACTGGCCATCTCATCTGCTAGCATCAGTTTGTGGACGTTAAAAATCCCACGGTGTCCTTTGAAAAGGGTAGGCAAGCTATCGCAGGCATCATGAACAGATTATCAAATGTCTGCCCTGACCTGCAGAGGCAATTGATCGCACCAGTGGCATTGCCGTGTGCTGTGTACGAAATGAGAAGATGGCGGGTCATGGCCAATTGTGAGTATCTCTCGTATAAATGTTTGAACTTGCCTTTCAGTCTGGCAATGAAGTGCTATAGATTATAGAACATGTCCAAGTTCTGCTATACTGGAGGTTCTTGGGACTATTTAGAAGGTGATTTGTGTTCTCCAGTATTTTTTATCATTCAATTTAAACTAAAAGGAAACTCGGTAGAGTGCATACCTCCGCGACATAATGCCTGATCCACGAGAACATATCGGGCCCAATACATTTTTCAGATATCGTGCTGTATATTAGTTTAGCCCTCTCTCTCAATGGTGAAGAATCACTTAAAAAATTATCAGATCCGGATTTGGATCTTCACCAAAATTGAATCGATTCTTCCTTGTCACACACCCAACATGTCCACCGAGTTCTGTCCGAATCTGTCCACAAGTTTATGAGATATCCTGCACACAACCAAACAAACACAAACAAGCAAACAAACAAACAGACAGACAAGCTAGTAGGCGACGATGGGTCGCCGAGCATGGAAACTATAAGATATAGAGCAAAATGGATGTCATATAGCGGATAGGGAATCACCTTAAGATTATGCATATCAAATCTCATCCAGTTCCATCTACTGATAACTACTCGGTTTCCATTTGAATGAAAAGTACTGAAAATGCGGTTTGAAATCGGAAATCCCCAAAGTTCGAGGGGGTGCTGTGGGTGAACAAAGATCTAAATCGAAAATCCGGCTCGATTGTTTGTGCACAATGTATTCCAGACGATTAGTGTGAATTTTCATGACCATCCGACCATAACCCTAGGAGTAGCATTTGGCACGAAGGCACCTCCAGCTCTCGCATATTATCGATTTTTGCACTAATTGACCTTTGACCCCTGACCTAAGCAAAATTGGTCAATATGTCCTGAGGCAAAGTTGTAGTACTCATTGAGTACGACAACTTTGTTTCTTTCGTATCGATGCACTCACCTGGTCGCTAGGGGGCCTTCAATTTTCGCCAATTTTCGCGCATACCCTAATTGTAGGGGGCGCTGCAGGTAAAGTATTCCATATATCAGAAAAACCGGAATATATTTGATAGAGCATCACCTGTGGATCATTCGTGCCAAATTTCATAACCCTACGTGGGATAATGGCTTTCGGAATTGATTTCGCGTGAACGGTACCGATTTTGAAGGTTTTTTTTGGTTGTTGCTCGGGAATCAAAGCGTCCCTAGCAACCATCACAATTTCCAAAGCACTAGGTCATAAGATGTACCTACCACCCGAGTTTGGTCAAAATCCGCCCACGTTTACCACCAATTATGGTGATGACAAACGAACAAACATCCGAACAAACAAACAGACAGAATTACTGACAATAAGAGTCACCTATTTTGGCGACCCAACGGAAGGGGGTGAAAACATGACCTCCTTCACCTTCAGCGGCGGAGGTAATAAAATAAAGATCGTAAAAGTCGTATAATTAATTGATTCCGGGTTTTACCGCCGTTTACCCAGTGTCTATGACATCACATTGTTGAACACGGTACATTTGTTCTTCGTACCTGTTTTTTGTGTCCTTTATGACGTTGTTAAAAACACTAAGTTTCCTGTTTGGAATTGTTGTTTATTTTATTTAACAGCCAGGCAGACAGACACTCCTCTCTAATACGCATGCATGATCGGGGCAAATTCAGGGCCGAAGTATGTTAAAATGGCGAACTTGTCTTCCGATTCATGTTAAAAATATAAAATTTGATTTCAATAAGTTGTTCCTCACACGTAAACTGACGATCATAAACTGATCAAACGTAGGGACAGACACGAACCAATTGCTGAACCCCACTTTTCGCTTTGCGTGCGTGGGGTATATAACTGTTTTCTCAAAGTATGAAGGATAGTCAATTTTTTTCCCCCTGACCATGATGTGAAACAGCCTCCGATGTTTGTCCTTTTCTCTGTAGCATCCAGCGAGCGCGACGTGCTTCTGAGTGGTGCACGACACCTGCTGCCATTGGAATGGACATCATGTTTCCTGCTCTGAAACTTTTTTTTTTCACAGAACCACTTTTGAAGTACAGTACCCCTCATGTTAGCAGGAGGAACATCTTTTTAGCGGTATGAACAGAGGTGGAACTACCATTTTCTAAATGAAGTACTTTTAACCAGGTGATAGGCGTCCGCAACCATCCTTGACCATGTTGTGTAACGTCGGCCGAGGCCCTTGCACGAATGAGATGTGAAAGGACACTCCTGAAAGTTCCGGTCAACACAAATTTCAGGATCATATTTTAGAGTTCCTTATTTTCTACATCGTCTGCACACAAGCATGGATGTCACAGAGTAGTAGCTAGGCCTTCAATATTTTCAAACTATTTTGATTTTCACAAGCAAGTATTCTTCAACAAGCTCGTGTTTCTTCTTGGTAAATCGTTCCTCGAAAATTGTGGGAAATTGATTCAGTATTCCTGCCTTTTCCCAGTTTATTAGAGTTCGGGCTTGGAAAATTTGGGCTCAAATCATCTCCAGTGGCAAGTAAAGATGTGCTTGCACTTGTGCGGTATATTCTGCACACCTCCTTGTCCAACACTAAGGAAAGACTCATCAACTAGTATTTTATGGCCTTCAAAGCCATCCCACAACCAAGTTGACTGAATAAGAAATGTGTGCAATGGTAAAACCGAACTTCGAACGAAGTTCCATGATGATCAGATGGACAATGCGGCCGACGTGACAAAACATCCGTTTTCCGCAGGCATGGGTTGCGGTACTCCCACATAGCGCAGCGGGTTCCTAGTTTGCTTAGTATGTGGGTACAGGGTTATCCGAAAGTACAGGGTGTTTCATGTAGCAAGAATTAATTTAATTTCACTGCTTTCTTTGCATGGGTGGGAATTTCAACAGCACTCGCAAGTTCCCTCTTGAAAAACAAAATCAAACGCACGGAAAACCCAACGATCTTTACATTACGCTGAATTGCCTGTATTTATAAATGCCATTGTACTTTGTTTTACTGTCATACGTCTTATCCATGGTATATGCTCTACCAGTGTCGAGCTCAATCGACCCATGTATGTAGGAAGAAAAAACAACAACTAAGCTTGCATGCACCCTGTTGTTGGCCTCACCTACAGTGCAAGTGACGAGCAGCCAAAACGAAGGCCAACTGGTCATTTTCTCTCAAGACCTCTTGAGCAAGCCCAATGAGTCCCCAGCAATCCAGCATCCCCCTGGTTTCTTGGAGCTGCCTCCGCAGCTCTGCCAGACGGCATCTTTCGCTGCACTCTGCCGCGGTCAACAGCGAGGCACGGCGCTCTCCCAACGCTTCCAACAGAGCGTCGATTCCATCAGAGACCACCTCCCGTGCACGTTGACCCTTTATCTGAGAAAGGCAAAGGCATCTCAGGAACAGACTCCATCAGATCTTTTTTTTATGGAGGCACGTGACGAGTTGCACTCACCTCTGTTTCCTCAATAACCTTTTCAATAGTTGTAATGGCTTCTTTGACCTCATCCTCTTTCCCAATGAGATGAGCAACACTTCGTGACAACTTGTCCTATGAAAGAAAAACGTAAACATTTTAGACTATACCAACGCAGGACCTCCCAGACACTTAAACATTTCTTATATTCTGCATTGGTTGCTGTTGATAACACGATTTGGCTTCGGCTAAGTATAGCTTAATTACTAGCAGACCGACTACAGTAAAACTATATGTCACATCGCAGTTGTTGTTTAGCAGTAGAATCATGTCTAACCCTGATAGTACGGTGAGCATTAAGCAGTGACAGCAGGCGGTGTGTGCTGTGCTCTCCTGAATTTCGACAGAGTGGGCACAGTGGGCGCCGGCATGGCTCACAATACAAGCTGAGCCGCTCTCCGTCATGGTCTGGACACGTCACAACCTGCCAAAGGCATTATCGTGCCAATTAGCACCCTGCATTGCTTTTTTAATAAGCTGTTAAAGTGTGAAAGCAAAAATCACTGTTCTCTCTCCAAAGCAGAAATTAAATTAAAATTCTCAAAATAGAAAGGGAGGTTGGAGAACTTGTAAAGACATTGTTTATCATGATTGTACTGTAATGGCAGTTCAGTGTGAAACGTGAAATATCAGTATGTGAAAGCATTTAGTGACATTTAAAAGTCTAGTCGAGTCTAGTCTGCCACCGGACGACTTTAAAAGTCTCGTCTTGTCTTGTCCCGTCTGCCACCGGAGGACTTTAAAATTCTAGTCTCGTCTAGTCTATTCTGCCACTGGAGGACTTTAAAATTCTAGTCTAGTCTAGTCTATTCTGCCACTGGAGGACTTTAAAATTCTAGTCTAGTCTAGTCTATTCTGCCACTGGAGGACTTTAAAATTCTAGTCTAGTCTAGTCTATTCTGCCACTGGAGGACTTTAAAAGTCTAGTCTAGTCTCGCCTAGTCTGCCACCGGAGGACTTTAAAAGTCTCGTCTCGTCTAGTCTATTCTGCCACTGGAGGACTTTAAAAGTCTAGTCTGCCACCGGAGGACTTAAAAGTCTAGTCTCGTCTAGTCTGCCACTGAAGGACTTTAAAAGTCTAGTCTAGTCTCGTCTGCCACCGGAGGACTTTAAAAGTCTAGTTTCATCTAGTCTGCCACCGGAGGACTTTAAAAGTGTAGTGTCATCTTTTCTGCCACCAGAGGACTTTAAAAGTCTAGTCTAGTCTAGTTTGCCACCAGAGGACTTTAAAAGTCTAGTCTAATCTGCCACCGAAGGACTTTAAAGGTTTAATCTAGTCTAATCTGCCACTGGAGGACTTTAATAGTCTAGTCTAGTCTCATCTGCCACCGGAGGACTTTAAAAAGTCTAGTGGAGTCTAATCTGCCACCAGAGGACTTTAAAAAGTCTAGTGGAGTCTAATCTGCCACCGGAGGACTCATAGGTCAGTGACATGATTTCATTATTTAATATCAACTTTTAAAACTTGGCTCAGAGCTGTCTCTCGACAACTCATACATGGCTATGTGTACAAATACAAAATTCAAACCTCCTTTACATTGCCAACATCATTTCTCAATGGTGTCTGCAGCTTGTGGAGAGGTGTTCACTATAATCTCTAATATTACATACAGAACAAAGACATTGGTAGACAATGAACAAAACAACAATACATGGGATATGAACCTGACATCTCAGCGTCCCCATAAGGAGTTTACGCGAACATGATATTTTCTTTACAACATACAACATTAAAGTTCATGTTCATGTATTCTCAGGTACATGCATGCATGACAGCGCAGAAAGTTTCTTAAACAAATCACAATAGATGATTAACAAAGAAAGGAGATTCCAAAGAGAAATTTCATGTCAGTTTGTGTAAAATCATTGCCAGGTGAGCAGTAGAGCTTGAGCACCTTCAACTGACGTGCACTCAGCTGCCTCGTGGAACGGAAACCTGCACACGCGGTCATGCGAGCTCTCATGGCAGTGTTTCAGTGTCTGTCTTGAAATGTACGTGACCCTCAATGGCATCCGTGATATTCAGTCTTCAATGGCTTTATGGTATCATGTTGCAGCAAACATAAACCTAATATGAAATTGGATCGGATAATTCTGTGAAAGAGCCTGAAGTGCGAGCTGTGTTTCGCGTGAACTGAACAGGTGTTGATTGTGTGTGTGTGTGTGTGTGTGTGTGTGTGTGTGTGTGTGTGTGTGTGTGTGTGTGTGTGTGTGTGTGTGTGTGTGTGTGTGTGTGTGTGTGTGTGTGTGTGTGTGTGTGTGTGTGTGTGTGTGTGTGTGTGTGTGTGTGTGTGTGTTTCCATCCTCCCATATTAGATGTGTGTTTCAGTTGCACGTTACGTGTGCTATTTGTGCTTCGTTTTGCCAAATGTACACAATATGTCATGCTCCCTTCACCTTGAGCTGTGTGCTTTGGTACTGTAGTGTGTGCATGATGTTGCATCACTGCATGTGTGCTCTGTGCTGTGCTTGCTGTGTGTAGTTTCGTGCGGTCTATTTGTTGCACAAGAACACTAATTCTGGTGCCAGTGCTTCTCGAATGTAAAATACGCTGTGGAGGATTACAGACTGTTCATACAATCTGAACGCTGGCAGGATAGCCTGGAGGTGTGCACACTCACCTCTGAGCTGTCTCGCCTGGGTTTGAATATCGTCTGAGCTATAAACTGTCACCCTTGCATTCCGCAGGCAAGGCGAGGTAGCAATGGGATGGACGTTAAACCGACCGTCCCGTCCGCCGACATTAGTTGGTGGACGTTAAAAATGTCACGGTGTCTTTCGCGAAGAGCAGGTGAGCTATTGCGAGCATCATGAACAAACTACAAATTCCTGCTCTAACCTACAGAGGGCACTGCATCAGTGACACAGCTGCACCCCACTTGCAAACGATGCAACCAGTAGTCTTGTGCTACAATTTTTTTTTTAAAGGAAAGGATTCAGTCTGAACTCAGACTTGTATATTTCTGTACTTTCATAATAGCACGTGTAAACAAGCTCGGAACACCCGCTCCCTTTGGGAGCAGCCTAGGGGGGCGAGAGGGGGGAAAGTGGGGAAGGTGGGACAAATATATTTTGTACTGTGATAATAATCACCCTTGTTTGCAGCAGGGGTCAGTAAATCACTTGCATCGTGGCACGTGTACAGGCAAAAATTGTAAGTTATCACCCGAGGGGGTTGCACCCAGAACCTGACCCTGGGTATGACAATTGGTTGAGGGTTTGGGTACCTATGATCGCACTTATTAACGCCTCTTGGTTAATTTAACCACAACCGAACTTCGACTTCATCACTAAAAACCTTCATATTTGATTAGGCTTGAAAAATCAAAGTTATCATCATTAACTGAGTCAATTTTTATCTCTTCGAAAAATAAGTAATGATACGTTCCTTTATATTTTCTGTAAGAATGAGCAGCCACCACACAGTGCTCATGTGCCAATGGTGCCTTGTCCGCATGCACGTACGTGTAACATCGCCGGCGTTACCATAGTGTTTCCCAAATGCCAAATTGTTATTGCAAATGTCACTCTGGTGGTGCAAATGTGATCATCGCAGTTTATTTTCTCACATGTACTCCACTAAGTGGGTCAACCTAGCTAAATATAGCATAGCAATTGTGCATTTTGTGAGGAAAGCACCAAATTTGGCACACTAGTAGCCTATCATATTATGAACAGATTTGGATATTGGGCCATCTCAAATTCAGCCGCTGATGGCTGTGGCAGCCATTTTCCACTGCCATCAAAAATTTTGAGATGGCCCAATATCCAAATCTGTTCATAATATGATAGGCTACTAGTGTGCCAAATTTGGTGCTTTCCTCACAAAATGCACAATTGCTATGCTAAGTTGCCCCACTAACTCTGCAATCTGACTCGGAGGTTTCTCACTGTCCTTTGTCATTCACAGTCTTACCTGTGGTTTCTTTTTTCATCGTTCAATGTGTTTCACAAATTAATGTTTTCTAACTGGCTTCGTGGAACTAACTGGATTGGAAACTGGATTGGTGATAGGAAACAAAGGGTGCTTGTGGATGGGTGAATGGGAGGATGTTTGGCTGGGAGGATGTAAGGAGTGGGATACCGAAGGGTTTAGTACTCGGACCATTATTATTAATGATTTACATCAATGATTTGGAAAGTTGGGGTTAAGAGTTGGCTTTCCAGATTTGGAGATGACACAAAGCTTGGAGGCAAGGTGTACATCAGAGAGGATGGTGATGACATTCAGTAACGTCGAGATACTTTCATGGATTGGGCAAAATATCGGATGTAGTTTAACATAAGCAAATGTAAAGTGCTCGGGATTGGTAAGAAAAATGAAAATATAGATTACATGATACAAGGGGCAATCTTGGATCGTATCACGCAGGAGAAACATCTGGACTTGGGAATCGATATGGTGGGCAGGGGGCATGGAGTAACAGGGTTTTAGGTTGTATTCAGCTTGTATTAATGAACATTATACAGGAATTTCGTGATGGCTTCGTCTAGAACGGTGTTCAGTTTTGGTCACGACTTCTGAGAAAGGACATAGCATGGAGAGAGTTCAGCATAGAGCAACTCAAATGATTCTGGGCCTAGCTAGACTAAGCTATGAGGATCACCGGAAGGGTTTACCGGACTTTAGACATTAAAAGTAGGTGATTACGAAGGGATTTGATTGAGATGTTTAAGGAGAATGAAGAGTTTTGTTGTTGTTGCTGAATTGACAGTGATAAAACCAGGGGCCACAGGTTAAGAGTAAAGAGGAGAGTTAACACGACATTGGGGCAGGAGTGCGATACTCAAAACGGTTAATGCATAACATAATCTCCCTGGAAAGGAGGTCATAGCAGCAGAAACAGTAGATAAGTTTAAAGTAGAATTAGACAGCGTCCTCCAATAACCCCACGTTATAATCTTAACCCCACGTCCTACAGTCTCCATATTCTCCAATATTTTGGCTCTTTTTTTTGAAGGCCTTACCCGAACTACCCCCTTTTCCTCCACCCCCCCAAAAAATACCCCCCCCATGACATTGTTTTTGGGGGATACTTTTAAATTGAGCAGTTCTAATTTTTATTGATAACTTTTCTCTAAAGCAGCACCCGCTACCCGCAATATGGACGTGCAACACGTTCTTCTGACACATCGCTTTATTTGGGTGGTGTATAGGCAACAGACCACTTCCTCGATCGCTCCAGAAAATGAAAATAACCCGGGGTTATGTACACGAAGCAAGCACATGTGTACTGCTTTTGTGAATACACCTGCTGTCCCAGTCGTACACCTGCTGCAGTGATAAACATGCGTCACCATATTGCATTTTCATTCTGCGATGGATTCCACTGGGATTCGCAGCCTCACTTCCCAAGAAACGGACGGTAGAACGTTGCTCCTCCATGGTGCATGCTTCTAAGGGAGCTGCCATCTTGGAACTGCTCTACTGACGTCGTACGCTCAATGTTGCCACATCGAAACAAAGCAAAACATGACTATTAACCGTAGATTATAACATATGTCGTCTACAACGACAGACATTACATTCTTGGATTTATATCGCCATTTTAAAGTTACTTATTGAGTACCCCTCAAAAGATGTCTTTTAACTAATCTTTATAAACTGCTTTCCAGACTGCCCAATCGTCCTTTTCCATTGGTTAGACATAGTGTGTGGTCAGTGACAGGGAGTTTAGCCCCGCCATTTCGTTATGGTCAGATATTAGCCAATATTCCACACATGGTATCACTCGGCCGTATTGATTAATAGCAGTGGAGCATTGGGAAGCACAGTCCTTATCTGGGGTGATTAATTTGCCAGGTAGGTAAAGCGGGATTTGGACATTGGACCTTACCTAAATGAAGCATCGCAGACAGCATCTGTGGTTGCTTAGAAACCCCTCCTGCCACTGAGTTATCTGTGGTTCATCAGCTTCAGGGTCATCGGCCGGGAAGGTCAGGTCAGGGATGGGAGCATGCACCTGAGCAGCGCATCGTTGCGTCCACTTTCCGCCGGTACTCCAGGAGCCTCCGTCTGGCCATCCCCCAGGCAGATGCATAGCCCATCCCCATCTCCTTGAGATGCCGATCAACCTGCTGCAACCAGGAGGCATGTGGTTGGCCTCATTGGCCTCCTCCACTCATGAGGCTCCCTCGCTGAGAGAATCCGGTGAGGAGGATCAGCATCAGGAAAATGAGCCACATGTCCATACAGCAGCAGCTGATGCTCACAGACTATGTAGGTAACAAATCTCATTTGAGTCTCTCTCAGAAACTGCTCGTTGGACACAAAGTCCGACCAGCGACAGCCAAATATTCTCCGAAGAAACCTGGTTCCAAAAGAATGAAGTCTCCATCTCAGATCCCTGGTCAGAGTCCAAGTCTCACATCCGTAGAGCAATGCTGAAAGCACCAAGGACCTGAAGACTTGGACTTTCGGCCTCCTGCAAAGGTACCGGCAGTGCCACACCACATTATCCAGTGAATCCATGACTTCCCGGCCCGACCCAGACGTTTATTGACCTCTGGCTCACAGCCAGTAGAGACATGAATATCAATGCCAAGGTAAGTGAATCACTCCGTGGCCTCAACATCCTCACCACAAACAAGTACAGACAAGATATCAGCACCAAGATGTCAATGAAAGCCTGGATCTTAGTTTTGACACAGGAAATCCATAATCCCAGTGGCTCGATCACTCCAGATCCATAATCAACTCCTCATTCAGCACCTCGAGGGCCCCCAAAAGGATATCCAGAGTCTCCGCAAAGATGACTGCTTCATCTGCGAAATCAAGGTCAGAGAATTTGACATTCCCAAATGATGTACCACAACTTGATCTCTCCGACATCCTCCCCAGAATCCAGTCCATACAAGTTCTGAAAAGTGTGGGGGCCAGTACGCACCCCTGACAAACTCCAGTAACAACTGTAATTAAGTCAGAGATGGTACCACCACATCTCACAGCACTCTCAGTACCAGAGTATAGTTCAGGCATCAGATCGATCAGTTTTGGTGGCACCCCACGAAGACCAAGAATCCTCCAGAGGGCATTCCGATTCACTGAATCAAACGCTTTACAGAGATCAACAAAGGCTGCAAGCAGCCCCTGCCGAAACTCTCGTCTGCGTTAGGTGAGGACCCAAAGAGCAAGGAAACGGTCATTCGTTGAAAAGCCTGACTACTCTGGGCACTGGTGCTCAAGCAGATGGTGGTGAACCCTATCAAAAATTATCCGAGCAAAGACATTGTCCAGCACTGAGAGCAGCGTCACCCCTTGGTCGTTGGTGCAGTCCTGGCGATCACCCTTCCCTTTCCAGAGAGGGACAAGAAGGCCCCTCCTCCCATCAGTTGGGATGATGCGTGTGTCCAGGCAGAACACACAACTGCATGCTACGACACGAATACAGCATTACCACCAGCCTTGAGAAATTCAATATGGATGCCACAGATTCCTGGAGCTTTACCCAATTTCAACTGGTTCACCACAGCTTGTGTTTCCACAAATGAAGGTGGATGACAGTTCAATGGAGGGTCAGCAATAGGGATAGTAACACCCCTGACATCCAACTCAACAGCTGGTGGATCAGCCTGGTACAGCCGCTCAAAGTAACCGGCCCAGCGGGCCTTCACTTCGGACTCCTTCAAGAGCCTACCACCGTCCGCTCTAACTGCAGTACACCGAGGTATGGGCTTGGAGGAACACAATGCGCAAATTCCCGTGTAAGCGGAATGAAAATAACTTGACAATGCAGTTCTGGATCATTCTCCAGTGACCATCAACGAGCACATGGTCAATCTCCTTTGCAACACCACCATTGTTGGAATACCAAGTCCAGCGATGAGCCTGTGGGCGCTGAAACCATGAACCAGCCCCTTGAGTTGATGATGTCTTGCAAAGTCAAGGTACTTAGTGCTATTCAGGTTCATAGTTCCAGACCCATGGAGACAAACACACGTCTCATAAAAATCCCTATCAGTTCCAGTCGATACATTGAAATCTCACAAGACTAGAAGAGTAAGTCTCCCAAGACTCGATCTCTCCTGGGGCACTGATCAACCACAGACTCGAGCATGGCATAGAATGCGTCCTTCACGGTGAGATCACTCGCTTCAGTCGGAGCAATACAGAGACCAAGGAAACGTCGCCCAAGGAGTGACGAATCCTCAATCTCATAATAATCTCGTTGACTAGTGTTATCTCAATTATCATTGTATTGAGCTTAATGATCACAGCTACAGCAACTCCTTGGGCATGGTAACAATCATGGCGACCAGACCAATAGTAGGTGTAACCACCCACCATGATCTTGCCACTATCTGGTCTACGAAGCTCAGAGAGTGATGCAATACCGATGTCCAAACGCTCGATCTCAGATCATAACAGAGACAGGTGATCATCCTCTCTTAGGGATAGGACATTCCAGGCACCCACCCGAAGAGATCGCCTCAGGTTAACCCAAGGAGACCGCCGTCTGGTGGACGACACCGTAGAACCACCCTGACACACATTCCTGCAATCTGACCCGGGAAAGTTTCCCTCCTATCATCAAAGAGTGAGGGTCCTGAAGGCTTTGCCCCAATCCCATCATCTGGTGAGCAGCCCTGAGAAGAGCAGCTGCACAGGAGGGACTCACACGGAGTGGGTTTTTCAGTTTTCTCTGCGTTTTTCTTGTGTTTTGTGGAGTGAATGGTTTTACGGTGGCCAGAGTGCAAATCTTGCCACCAACCTCCTAAAAAAGTTACCTAACTGCAGGAGGATGTCTGCAGACACAGTTGGGCACGAGACATGGAATGCCGTTGGCTCACTCAGAGCTCCTCCACCCTTTGACAGGTTTTGTTTTTAATCCTGCTGGGTGTCCATATCCATACACCCTTTTCACCAGGAAACCCGGTGAGGTAGATGGTTTCGTCGCCGTCAACCCGACCATAAAACAGGTTATTTCAGGTTTGTATGGTACCTGTAGCAAGTCACAGATCTAATGTGGCCTGACCTGATATCAAATAAGGAAGTGGCCGGGAAGTGTGTCCGAGAACTCCCCTCGTGACCCTCAACCCGCTGGACCCAGAAAAATACATACATACGTTTCCTCGATAATATACTGATGGTGTCGAGCAAAGTGTTTTGAAAGCACTTGTCCTCCCTTGCCTGAGTGTTTGTGTCTTTCCACCCCCACATTCTGCAACGTCCCCTGTGTATGATCTTTCTATTTGTAATTTTCACAACTCACAGCATGAGCCAACTGTGCTATAGGTCGCAACGTAATCGGAGAAGGAAACGCACCATGTGGCAGGAGCTAGGGTACTGCATGATATGGAGGAACCCTGCCAATCAGCGAGAGCCACCGATCCTCACCGGATCCCCGTTTCGGCCAATCCCCACATGCTGCAGGGGTCCACCCCACCCCGTGAGGCCAAATAAAGGCCAAGACACTACACTAGTAAGGGTTGTTGTTGGTGCAGGCGATCTCTGGTTGGTTAATTTGTGTTTCCTGGTTGGGCTTGCTTGGTCGTGTTGCCTGGTCAGCGCTTGCCATCACCTGTTGGTTCTTGCCTGATACACAATGGTTGCCTTCTGGTCCTTCATGGTTTGACAGTGTGCATGGCTGGGGATATGTGCAGGGTGCCGTGAGGCCAAACCACAACCCACCCCATACGCGCATTACAGCATTGGCCATAAATACTTGGTAAAATGTCCATCAGGAGCTAAAACACAGAGCGGGTTTCTGGTGATTTGACAATCGGGCTGCAATGTAACCAAACGATTTCATGTTTTGTGAATTTGTTTGCCTATTTGAGCCAAAGTGTGTATGATGTTTGAAGATTCCATCTTGCTGTACAGAGTACCAAGAAATTTTTATCTCATGTCCCAAAACATCCCCCTCGCTCAGATTCATGATTTTGCCTTTTATATTTTGTGATTACTTTGCATGCCATTTTTACCAGGCAGTAAGTAACAAGCAATGTATGTATGTAAGCATCCTAACTCGTACGTTTACATGTGTGTGTGTGTGTGTGTGTGAGCATCCTAACTCCAGAATCAGCTATGTGATTCTCTTTGTCTTTTACATATCACTCTTCACTTCTCACACAAAATTGTTGTTGTCACTGGAGGATTGGCAGAACATCCAAGGGTGAAGACTTCAGATTGGGAGATTGATGTGACAGCATTTGAAGCGGATCACGAGGATGCTGATACCCATCTGGTACTTCCACTGCCTTCATGCCAATGTGGACTCGACAGATGTGACAGCCCCTCAATTTGATGTGATACTTGGCTTTCATACCTTAACAGTGTGTGACAGTGTGTCAATTCTTTCATCACAGCAAGTCAACTGCTTGGCCAGTGTTCAAGGAACACCATGACCTGTTGAACAGTCTTGGGCTTGAGGCCAAGGTGAAATTATCGATGATGTCATGAAATCATCTGAGGTTTTCATCTGCAAAGTGTGTGGAGTACCAGATGTAGACAATTGCGAAGAGGCACGAGTCAAGTTATTCTGCATGGGGCGGTCTCAAGAAACTCGACCTTCAACATCTGCTGCAGCACGATTCAACATTATCAATGAGCACGACCAATTTCAAGTGGCTGGAACTTATCCCACTCCCTCCATCCATATCTCTCGTGTGTTAATCCATGGATTGGACCAACAAAGATGAGAAGCTGGTGCCACACTTCTTCTGCCTTCCTCCGATTCCTAAAGCATGTTCAGAGATCATGTTGTGTTGGTGCACCAATGGCTGCCTCAGTATGCATTGCAGCTGCAGATAACTGAGATTGCCATGCACCGAAGGTTGCAGATGTCACAGTCAAGACAGCATATGTCAGAACGTTTTGGAAGACTGATAGTATACGTACAGTGCCTATAGAAAGTCTACACCCCCTTTCAAAATTTCCACCTTTTGTTGCCTTATAGCCTTGAATTAAATTGCATTAAATCAGACTTTTTCCACCTTTATTTACACATCGTAACCCACAAATTTCAGAAAATTAATTAAAAATACAAAACTCGAATATCTTCGTTGGATAAGTGTCCACCCTCCTTATACTAGCACTTGTAAATTAGCTTAGGTGTAACCAATCACCTTCAACATCACACACACCAAGTTAATTGGCCTCGACCTGTGTTAAATTGAAGTGATTCTGCATTTCACAGCAAAGACAACCATGAACACCACGGATCTTTCAAAAGACCCCCGGGATAAAGTTGTGGAAAGGCACAGATCAGAGGATGGGTATAAAAATATTTCAAAGGCCTTGAATATCCATTGGAGCACAGTCAAGATAATCATTAAAAAGTGGAAGGCGTATGATACCACCAAGACCTTGCCTAGATCCCTCCAAACTGGATGACCAAGCAAGGAGGAGACTGATCAGAGAGGCAACTAAGAGGCCAATGGCAACTTTGAAAGAGCGACAGGCCTTGATGGCAAAGACTTGTCACTGTGTGCACGTGACAGCAATATCCCAAGCACTCCACAAGTCTGGCCTGTATGATAGGGTGGCAATAAGGAAGCCATTACTCAAAAAATCCCAAGTTGAGTTCCATTTGAGGTTTGTAAAAAAACCACACCGGAGATTCTGAAGTCATGTGGCGAAAACTTTTGTGGTCTGACGGAACCACGATGGAACTTTTTGGCCAAATTGCAAAATGTTATGTTTGGTGCAAACCCAACACAGCACATAAACCAAAGGACACCATCAGTAGTTGGGAAATGTGGGTTCTGGGACAAAACAAAACTGTACATGTTCATAAATGGGAAAATTTAAGGAAACATATTGACTGACAACCTAAATCTCCCAAAATTTCTTCCTATTTCTCCCTCTTCCATCGAAACCAAAACACAAATATTATTTTAATAGTTAATGTCTTCCACAATATATATATATATATATATATATATATATATATATATATATATATATATATATATATATATATATATATATATATATGTACATATATATATATATATATATATATATATATATATATATATATATATATATATCTATCTACACTCAAACAGCAAACCTATGAATATTTGTTTTTGTATAAATTATGACAATCACCATCGAGTATACCATGTCTTGGTTTAAGTATCTTTGTTGAGCAAAGATGAAATTTAAACTATTAGTTGGAGGTTAATTTTCCATTCAAGGATGTTTATTTTCTTTACATCCATTAACTTATTTGTATAAATTTTCTGTTTTATACCAGTAAAAGGTGACGATAGCCCATTAAAACCCCCCAACTTAAATGTCTTAACACTTATGTATATGTTCATACGGGAGGCTATCAATCCCATTTTCTAAAATAAACCTCATCATCAAAAGCTCCCAATGCCTTCTTATTTACCTCCTCTGTATATAATTGATGCTTATAACTTCTTATTGTATTCATTTTTCTGCACTCTTCTTTCTTAAAAGCTAAACAGTTGTAATAATGTTTAAAGTTTATTGTTTCTTTAATAACATTTTTATTTATTCCCTTTAAATTTTTTTATCACACTTATCAATAGCATTCCCTCCACCACCGAAGGTGAAGGAGGTGATGTTTTCACCACTCTCTGTCTGTTTATTTGTTTGTTTGTGTGCAGGGTATCTCGAAAAGTTGTGGACGGATTTTGACGGAACTTGGTGGACACGTTGGGTGTGTGACAAGGAAGAAGTGATTTAATTTTGGTGAAGATCTGAATCTGAATCTGGATGTAAGGATTATTTAATTTTTAAAGTGATTCTTCACCATTGAGAGAAAGGGCCAAAAACGACATAGTACTGTATAGCATGATATTTCAAACATGTATTGGGCCTGATATGTTCTCATGGATCAGGCATAACGTAATGGAGGTATGCGCTCTATCGAGTGCCCCTCTCGTATAATGCTGTATCTCTCTTGCCCAATTAAGACAACTTGAAAATTTTCTTTTTTTTATCATACCTTATCTGCAACAACGCAATCCATGTACAGCTTTCTTAATTACTGTATAATGACAGAAATTATTCAATAACACAGCATATGTAACAGAGACTACATCCCAAACTGGAAATTTAAATGACATTTCTTGTGATGTTGCGGTGGAATCATTTATTCTAAGAGAGTTACCAGGTTTATAACAGTTGAATTGTGATCATGCGATAACCAGCAAAAACCTTTCAGACCTTTGAGCGAAATCTGGTGGTGGGCGGCACAAACTCGTGCTGAGCCCGGGGTGTTCCCCATGGATGTTGTGCCTTGCAACATGGTGTACAGAAGCTTGCCCTGCAATCCAAGCAACTTCGTGTTGCCTCATAACGGCCGGGAGGGCGGCAGGCTTGGCAAGGTAAAACTACACGCTGGGCTGAAGTTTGGGGGAACAATCGCTCGGCCACAGCTTCCAGTGCAGGATTGGGGAACAGATAGGATGGCCCTCGGTCGCCCAACTCTGTCTGAAGGCCGCAAGTCGGACAAGTGAGCTGAAGAGCTGGAGAGACAGCAGGCCTTCGAGGACCAGGATAGGTGGCATACATTGCAGGTGGAGCTTCCAGACAAGGTATGAGGTGAAAGACAAAGAGAAAGGAAAACAGTATAAGAGATGCAGAAAGGAATTAATTTAGAAATAAAGGTTGAGCTCATAATCGTCCGATTTGACGCCCTCGGAACACTAATGATTTGCCAAATGAACAAGATACAGAAAATAAATGGTCAATTAGCAATGTCATAATTTTTAAAAACATTGTGACTTGTCTTTCATATTTTTATGGACACATTTCAGTTATCAGAGCAAAATCTGAACTCTTGTACATGAGAAATGCACTACTCTTCTGCTATTTTAACAGACTGCTCTCATTTCGAGCTCTCCTTCATTCCTTGCCTAAAAAATCCAACTATTACAGCGCTTCTTCTCTCCATGCTCTGAATTCGCCTTCATTGCATCCATCAATAATTGTGTTAAATCGCATCTCTGACCTAAAACTTTTAAAAACCACAGTTTGCCATGGATGTTCGCTTTCCATCAACCATTCTTTTTTTCCAACTTTAGTGCCAACTCACCCCCCTCACCCCTCACTCTCACTCTCAAAGCAACCATCCCACTCTTCTCCCTCCAAGCCTCCCTCTCACCTCTTTCAAAAATTCCCCCCTCACCTTTCTCCCACCTTTCATCCCCCTCACTCTTCCTTCTCTAAGTTGCCCCCCCTCTCATCCACCAACCTGCCTCCCTCCACTGCCCTCTCACCTCCATCTCTTCACTCCACCTCCTCAAATCCTCAACTGCCATCTTCCTTGTCTCTTGTCCCCCCTCTCTCACAGCACCACAGAGCCTTTTCTCCTCCTCATTCGGCCCCCTCCCCTCTCTATTCTGCAATACCCCACACTCCTTCAGCAACCCTCCTTCCCTCCCCCCTCGTCCCTCGTCCGACCCTCCCCCGCCCCTCCACCTCCTGCACCAAAAGCCTCCTCCCCTACCTCTTCATTAAAAGTGTGGACCTCAAATATCCGGGGCCTTCGCTCAAACCTTTCAGATCTTTCCATGCAGGTTGCCACTGACAAACCAGACATTATCTGCCTAACAGAAACTTTCCTCTCCCAAGACGTGTCTGACTCCCAAGTATCTCTCCCTGGTTACTCCCTCTTACGGTATGACAGACCTGAGCCTCGTCCTGGTGGAGGTGTTACTCTCTTCATCAAAGACTCTATTCCTCACTCTCCCTGCACTGCTCTCACTCCCCCACACCCCCAGGAATACCTCTGGCTTCGGCTTCCTCCACTCCCACCTCATGTTTATATGTGTACTGTACCGTCCACCGAACAGTGATGACTCCATCTACACCTCACTCTCCGAAAACATGGACCATCTTCTATCTTCTCATCCAAACTCTCTCTTCCTCTTATGTGGCGACTTCAATTGTCATCACGCCAGTTGGCTAGGTGTGGGTACCTCTCTCACCTGCCATGGGACATCAGCAAAAGCTTTCTGTGACTCATTGGGACTGACTCAATCGGTCAACTTCCCGACCCGGATCTCAACCAATGGTACTCCATCTCTTCTGGATCTGATTTTGACAAATTTCCCTGACAATATCTGCTGCTCTTCCTTCGCTCCAATTGGTTCTTCTGACCACGTCCTTATTAAAGTGGACATCTCTCTGGCTGTTATCAGAGAACCACCTCACCGCCGTCGAGTCTGGCATTTCACTCAAGCCGACTGGCAGGGTCTCCGAGCAGCCATCAAACTTACAGACTGGTCTCCTATCACTACTTTCTCAAACATCAACTCATCCTGGGAATTCTTTCAAAGAAACTTGCTCTCCCTCATGCACAGATTTATCCCCTCTCGTGTTCAGTTGTCTTACCCTTCCTCCCGCCCTTGGTTTACTGAAGCTTGTGGCGAGGCAGTTGTCCTGAAACAACTTGCCTTTGCCTCATGGAAAGCAAACCCAACTGAGGGCAATCTCAGTTCTTTCCACAAAGCTCGGAACAAGTGTGTAGCTACCCTCAGGAGAGCCAGAAAACAACATCTTTCTCATCTCAAGTCTGAACTCTCAAACCTCTCTCCCTCCTCAAAATCCTGGTGGCGTTTAATCAAATCTGTTTCTGGTGTATGTTCCCCCTCCATCCCCTCCCTTACCTCAAATGGCCGCACTGCTGATTCCACACGTGATAAAGCTGAATGTCTAAACTCGGTGTTTGCAGCTAAATCTTGTGTCCCAAACCCATCACTATCTCTACCCACTTTACCCAGTCGCACCCAACTGTCCCTGGACTCTGTATCCTTTTCTCCTGACAAGGTGGAGAGCTTGCTTTCAAACCTCGAGTCAGATTCTGCAACCGGTCCAGACGGCATCAGCCCACGTGTCCTCAAAGCCTGCTCTTCTGCTCTTGCTCACCCTCTCTCTGTTCTATTCACCCTCTCATTTTCCCAAGGTCATCTGCCATCTGCTTGGAAATCTGCTAACATCACTGCCCTGCATAAAAAGGTGCAAAAACAGATCCCTGTAACTATAGACCAATCAGCCTTCTCCCAATCATCAGCAAGGTTATGGAATCCATCATCGCTTCAGACATGAAATCCTTCCTCTTCTCCAATGGCTTGATTTCCAATCATCAATTTGGTTTCAGACCAGGTCACTCTACCCTAGATATGCTGCTACTGCTCTCCCATCAATGGATGGAGGTCCTCAATGCCAGACAGGAAATCCGAGCCGTATCCCTGGACATATCACGTGCTTTTGACACAGTCTGGCACCCTGCCCTACTCACCAAACTCTCTTCCCATGGTATTCAAGGCCATCTCCACTCATGGCTCGCAGACTTCCTCTCCTGTCGCAGTCAACGTGTGGCCCTAAATGGAGTTCTTTCATCCCCTCTTCCTGTGCAGGCTGGAGTTCCTCAAGGTAGCGTTCTGGGCCCTGTTCTTTTTCTGGTTTTCATCAATGATCTCTCGGACTCTCTGGAAAATCCTCTATTTCTCTTTGCCGATGACTCAACCCTCTGCCGTACCATCTGTCATCCCTCAGACCGGCAAGCAGCAGCTTCTTCGCTCACTGCAGATCTGGATAAAATCACAAACTGGTCCAACACGTGGAACATGTCTTTCAATCCAGACAAATCTCACACTCTCACTATGTCTCTTCGAAAGGACCGTTTACAAAACCTCCCATCCACTTTCTCAACAATCCTCTGGAAGAAGTCTTTTCTTTCAAGCTTCTGGGTCTCACTATCTGCCATGACCTTTCCTGGGAAAGTCACATTTCCAACCTTGCCTCAAAAGCCAGTCGCCGACTGGGAATCCTCCGTCGTGCAAAGTCCTTCCTCGGCCCTCTTGAGCTCCTGACCACTTACAAAGCTTTTGTCCGTAGCCTGATGGAGTACTGCTCTCCCCTCTGGGCTGGTGCTCCTGCCTCCCACCTTTCTCGACTTCACGCTGTCGAAACCAGGGCTTTTAAGATCATTGGCATCTCCCGCAATGAAGCTGAGTCTTTGGGCCTCTCACTCAATCACCGCAGGTTGGTCGGTGGTCTTTCTGTCTTCTACCGACTCCTCTCCAGCCTTGCCCCCCTGCTCTCTCTGCGATTTGTCCTCACCACATTTCCACAGGGCGCTCAAGGTCCGCCAACAACCCCCTTCTGGTAAAACTACCAAAATCACGAATCACTGCTCATCTTCACTCTTTCATTCCTCTTTTTCCCGCCTTTGGAATAAACTTCCTCACTCTATTCTTTCCCATTCTTCCCTTCAGGCTTTCAAAACAGCTGTTCACCACCACCTCTTATCTTCCCCCATCCAAATCCTCGATCTTTTCTACCCCCGATAATCCACCCAAGCCCACTTCCTTCAATTCTCCTGCTTTCCTTCCTGAAAGTCCCTTTAATGTCCATCTTCCCCTCGCCATGTTCCCCGTCCCATCCCCATCCCTCTCCCTTCCACAGTTCACCTGTGTCTGTTCCCCAATGTTTTGTCCCTTCCACTCCCGCCCCTCTTGTCTCATGCCTCCTTGCTGTGAGTTGTGTGTTAGCTCTCATACGAGCCTCGACCAAGGTATAAAAAAAAAAAAAAAAAAAAAAATGCCCCCCTTTTCTTTATGGGCTCAGTATACATCATAAGAATCTAATTTAAAGTGGGATCAAGAAATAACTTAACAGTCCACACATATTGAGATCTGGCCTTTGAGGGGGCATTCTGTGCATTGAAGGGCTCACAACTTCCTCTTTCTTTTGTAAATGGGTTTTAATTATCCCAGCTCAGTGTTTTGGATCATTATGTTGCTGCGAGATGAAGTTTTCACAAATAAGTCTTGCACCACTGGTGATAACATGGTGGATTAAAACTTGCTTGCACCTTGCTGCAGTCAATACAGAGTAAAAACCAGCAATTTTCAGCAATTTTCCAACTCCATGTGATGATATTCACCCCAAACTTGAATTGAACATCCTCCATGCTTAATTGTTGACCTCAAGCAAGGATCTTTGGAGGTTTGTTTTTCATCATCTCACATGCTGTCTTCTATCTACTGTAAATGCACGAGGTGTGTGTGTGTGTGTGTGTGTGTGTGTGTGTGTGTGTGTGTGTGTGTGTGTGTGTGTGTGTGTGTGTGTGTGTGTGTGTGTGTGTGTGTGTGTGTGGCATGTTTTTTGTGGAATTCTTCTGGAACTTTCTGATGTGGATTGTGATGCACCAAAATAATCATCATGATTTCCCGAGTTGATTCGGGTAATTAACTACAAAAAATCCAGAAGAATTTCCATGTTTTAAACGCAAGCTATGTTAAGGTGTATAGAGCAGCTTAATACGTCCTTCTGCGTCATGGCATCCTAATTGTAAAATAAATAACAAAAATAATGATAACATTGTAACAAAGCATATCTATATATTACTAAAACTCTCATCTTGTATATATGTATGTATGTCTTCTTCTTCTTTCGGCTGCTCCCGTTCGGGGTCGCCACAGCGGATCATCCGTATGATCCGCATAATGATTTGGCACAAGTTTTTACGCCGGATGCCCTTCCTGACACAACCCTGGTCACCTCTTACGACACAGGGATATGGTACACCTATTTTAACCGGGGTATACACCGGCCCAGTACACTGGTACTCATTTTGCCGACCCTGGAAGGGTGACAGGCTGAGTCAACCCCCTGGTGTATTAATTCAGTGGCCAAACGGGGCTTGAACTCAGGACCTTTTGGATCCTAAGCCGCTGCCCTAACCACTGCGCCAACACACCAGGCTATATGTATGTATGTCTGTATGTATGTATGTATGTATGTTCCCGAAATACAGCCAAAACGGTACACAATAGCACAAAAATTTTAGGGCCACCTTACTCACCATTCTCCTGCGGTGTGCAGTCTCAAGTTTTGTTAAAATCGGGCAACGAAAACAATTATTAAAAAAATCAATTCCCGATTCAGTAAAGTACTTTTTGGGAGAATTTGATCAATGCAAACAACCTCAGCGGTATAGTTCGCCCGAGCTATCTTTTATCTTATTTTTTTGAAATGATTTTCTTATCAACCGCTGACACAACGGGAACCCAACGGGTTCACTGGTCGTCTAGTATTAATTAATACTAAAAATATTAACAACAATAATAGTCGTACCATCATTCAGCAATTTTAATAACAAACATGTAATCCATGCCCTGGCCCAAGCATATCTGGGTTTAGTGAAAGGTAAGCTAATGTTCAAGCAGTACAGCAGGTGGGTCTGCAACTGCAACAAGGCTGTGAAGACCAATGAAAATTTGGTCCAATGGACCAAAAGGGCCCACTAGCTAGATCCAAATAACTGAAACTTTGACTCATCAGTCCAAAACACCATTGACTCTTTTTCCATTGTCCAATTTTTATGTTGTTGTGTATATTTTAGCCTTTGAGTTCTTGTTCTCTTTTCTTAACGGATCTTTCCTCCCTACAACAAATTCTTTAAATCCTGATTTCAAAAGTGACCTTGACACTGTTACTGGATGGACAACACCTGTGAACCTTCTGTCAGTTCTGTTTTCATTTCAACGTTTATCTTCCTTCTATTCCTTCAGGATATTATCTACAAGTATTGTTTATCCTTGTTGGACAGCTTTTTAGGTCTTCCAGTCCTGGGGTTGTCAATAATAGATGATGTTTCTCTGTACTTGTTGATTGTGCTTCGGGTATCATTCCTTGATAATCGAGTGATGTGAGATATTTCACTCAATGGTTTTCCTTCTTTATGGAGAAACACAATTCTACGCCGATGTTCTACTGAAATTGTAGCCATTTTGGTTTAAGGTAACAGTTCATCCTGAATGATCTGTATTCTGCAGTATGAAAAGTTAGCTTCTTGGTGTCACACTGAGCAGTAAAGAAAAAAAAATGCTTAATAAATGCCAGACAGTTAATTAATACTTAATTTGAGTAGGTTTGATTGTCACGTAACAGGGATCTGTCACAGTAAGTTGTTTGTGACACGTGATGCTGAGGAGGCAGCGTATGTAATTTATAGACACTGTACCCAGATTGATTAATTAATTATGTATATGCAAAACCTGTTGTTTGACGGCGGGGCTATGTGAGGACTTCTCATTGCAGAGGCACACACGTCACGTGTGTGAAACTGAGGGGCCAGTTGCGATCTGTCCGGGCAGTGTGTGCCAGCCATGGTGGCACAGTGTGCTGTGGAGCCAGAAGAAAAGATATATGTTTATTTTTAGCCACGTCTTGTTGTTGTTGTTGTTGTTGTTGTTGTTGTTGTTACAAAACCTTTAGGACTCGGCTCTTTTATATACAGGATCCGTATCTCCTTAAATAATAACACCTGTACACATCCTCGCATTGAGGGTTCCTTTTGAGAGCGTCTATTATGAACTTTTAAATATATTCGGACATTTGCTTTAAAGTTTCGAAAAGTTCACGTTACTATTTAAAGATTATTCCATTTAATGTGTTATAATTTCGTAAATACACTATTTTCTCGTCATGAACGACGATTGTCCAGGAAGGGTCTCGCTATTGGCTCCGTCAAGGCACGTGACGAAATATCGGAAGTTGTTGTTGTTGTTTTCTTCTTCTTCTTCTTCTTCTTCTTCTTCTTCTTCTTGTTCTTGTTCTTCTTGTTCTTCTTGTTCTTCTTGTTCTTCTTGTTCTTCTTGTTCTTCTTCTTGTTCTTCTTCTTGTTCTTCTTGTTGTTCTTCTTCTTGTTCTTCTTCTTTTTCTTCTTCTTGTTCTTCTTCTTGTTCTTCTTCTTGTTCTTCTTCTTGTTCTTCTTCTTGTTCTTCTTCTTGTTCTTCTTCTTGTTCTTCTTCTTGTTCTTCTTCTTGTTCTTCTTCTTGTTCTTCTTCTTGTTCTTCTTCTTGTTCTTCTTCTTGTTCTTCTTCTTGTTCTTCTTCTTGTTCTTGTTCTTGTTCTTGTTCTTGTTCTTGTTCTTCTTCTTGTTCTTGTTCTTCTTCTTGTTCTTGTTCTTCTTCTTGTTCTTGTTCTTCTTCTTGTTCTTGTTCTTCTTCTTGTTCTTGTTCTTCTTCTTGTTCTTGTTCTTCTTCTTGTTCTTGTTCTTCTTCTTGTTCTTGTTCTTCTTCTTGTTCTTGTTCTTCTTCTTGTTCTTGTTCTTCTTCTTGTTCTTGTTCTTCTTCTTGTTCTTGTTCTTCTTCTTGTTCTTGTTCTTCTTCTTGTTCTTGTTCTTGTTCTTGATCTTGTTCTTCTTCTTGTTCTTGTTCTTCTTCTTGTTCTTGTTCTTCTTCTTGTTCTTGTTCTTCTTCTTGTTCTTGTTCTTCTTCTTGTTCTTGTTCTTCTTCTTGTTCTTGTTCTTCTTCTTGTTCTTGTTCTTCTTCTTGTTCTTGTTCTTCTTCTTGTTCTTGTTCTTGTTCTTGTTCTTGTTCTTGTTCTTGTTCTTGTTCTTGTTCTTGTTCTTGTTCTTGTTCTTGTTCTTCTGGTGAAGACAATACCTTTAGGACACGGCTCTTGGACACATTTGTCCTTGTTTTATTGAGGCTGCCCCGCGGGTGGCACCAGAGAGAAAGACTCTGCCCAGGAGGAAGAAGAGATTAGTGTGCACGTGAGTCCAGAAAGAGGAGGAGGAAGAAGAGAACTCCAGAGTTGAGACTGGAGAGAGGCTCATGAGGGCTCAAGAGTCCAGGAGAAGGAGAACTGAGTCCACTAGGTGAGAACAATGAGGCCCGTGTGGTAAGGAAGACAGACCTCACTTGGAGAAGAAGCCTCGTGGGGAATTGACCCAATCACCTTGTGTTTTTGGTGGGCCTGGAGGAAAAAGGACAAAATGGGACCATGTGGCCAAGTTGAAGGCCTACCCATCACTGGCCCTGAATTGTTACTGGCTCTCGTCTTCCTCCTGGTCTCTAAAGTGGACACCATCGAGACCTGTGCTCACCCTATGCTTCAGAGAAAAGGGAAGTCCCACTTGCATTATTGTGTTGTTGTATAAGTGTGATCTGTGGTGCCCTTTGGGTTATATTTTGTGGTTTATTTCTCCTCGTTGTATATAAGTTCGCATATCCCATTCTCCCTTTTGGGGCATTCCATGTCAAGTGCACACACCCTCCCGACACTAATACCTCATTTTCTCCCCATATATTGGTCATTTATTCACTTGGGTGAAAAACTCAAAATACCAACTTTTAGACCTGTGGGCCCATCAGGGCCCCTAAAATGGGCCCCCCAAATTTGGGCGCCCTCGGTTGACCCACAATCTTCCAGAGGCCATATCACAGGTTGTCGTGGTCCGATTTTACTGATCTTGGTATCAAAATGCTCGTAAAAGCGAGATCTTTCGAATCGCGTAAAGTAAAATTACTCCGAAGCAGTAATTCAAAAAGTTATAGTTTGGGGCGCCCTTTGACCTTGGGCCCCGCTCCCCAGCCAAACCGATGGTCCCGATTTTTTTTTCGTGTGAGAATACCCCTTCATATACTCCAACACCTCAGCATAAATGAAAATGGGATCTCAATGGGTTCAAGTGTGATGATGGTTTTATTGTTCGAGGTCTCGGGTGCTGGACATACAATACGCCACAATACATAGCACACTATTTGAACACAAGATTTCCAATACACTATATCAGTATATTGTACTTAAATTTTCCACATGCACATGCAAGAACTGGAAGCGATACTTGGATGAGTAAGAGTTTTTCCGAGCATATGATAGTCAAGATTTTTTTGCCAACCAATGTTTTATTTGACAGCTGTGTTTCTTTTTTTACTGATTGTGTAGATTCTACCTGTAGCAGTTTTTGGTTCTACGGAAAGAAGTATATCAGAAATGTCTAAAATGCAGTGATCTTCAATGTTAGGAAAAAAGAAACTATTTGCGGGCCCGTTTGGATGAAGAAAATTCACTTTCACTTCATGAGTGTCCTGAAAAGCTTCCATGATTCAAGCAAGCCACCATTTTCCCTCATAGTGCACTGTGACATAACCTGAGAGTTTCCCGTTAAAAGTTGGTGTAGATTTTGAAATAGCTGACGCGATACGGTGTTCCTCGCAAAGGTTGAATTTGCGTACTTGAAGAGCAGTTTCAGAAATAGGGATGAAAGCATGAAGTTTTTGAGTTCCAGCCATGGTTTTGGCCGTTTTTAATCATTCTTCCAGATTTCGTTCTTCCTCGTCATACGCCTCTTGGATCCCGTAACCGAACTTCATTTCATTCAAACCATTTTCAGCAAAGGCGAAAGGATCTTTTGGAGAAATAATTTGACTGTCGTAAGGTCTACGCAGGCTCTCACGTGTTGCTTCTCGTTTGACTGTACCTCCCACGCCAACTGAAGGGCCCTTGCCATGACATGTGGCAAAAAAATGCCATTCTGCGTCAATACCATACTCTGATTTGTGACGACATAGGTTTATGAAGGCTTTGCAATTCTTATATTGGCAAATCTATAACCGTCTGAGAAATAGTAAAGTTTCTTTACATTTCTAAAGCTAGATTTCAAGTGTTGAATGAGCATTCTTTGGCAGAGGTGGACTGAGACAACGTCGTGAGTATTGCATCCTGATATGATCGTGAACGAATCGTGGTTTAATTTGCCATCGTCCGATTTGAAATAGTAAACCCAGGGGTGAATTGTCGCTTGAGAGCAGTTCCAATGGAATCCTTGGGCCGCATCCTGTACGACAAACGAATAGTTCTCTGAGAAGTCTCCAATAATGACAAATTCTCCTTCAGCGATTTCGTCTTTCCTATTTTTCAGAAACTGAGATTGGGCCTTGGCAATTAAGTCGTGTCTCACTAATTTCACCGCACGTTCACAGAATTGATTAATGAATTCTTCCAAAGGCAGGACCATGGAGCTCAGTTCAGATCTGTCAGTGGATGTCCACCATTTAAACTGAATTTCATCAATATCCTCCAGTTCATCAGCACTCAGTAGCTCGGTTTTGAAGTCTTCAATTGATGGGCAATTTTCACAAGTTCTGAAATAACATGCCGGTTGTGCTGGGTTACAGACTATGTGTGCTATCACATGATGATAGCAAGGAAGTTCGGCTGTCTGTGGAATTTTGGAACCAAACATCATGAGTTTCACATTTTGATGCATCGTACATACACATACATTGTGTACCGCCTGAACCGGCCAGGACACACTCCGAGGGACGGAGCATGGCGAACTTCGCAAATCCAACTTTCAAGCCAGGGTTCTTTCCTTTGAATTTCTGAAACAGTTCCTTGAGATTGTTGAGTATCAGACGCTTTTGAATTTTTTCTTTGCCATGTTCATTCCTGACCACCACACAGTCCATTTTTCCCGGCATTATTCGGCTGACTTCATCACTTTGGTAAAATTTGGTTAGGGCGGATTTCACTTCGTCAGGCAATATTTTACCATGTTTGGGATTTGGAGACTATAGCATACCATTTTCTTTCTCAAAATTTTTGGCTTGCACAGCCATTCTTTGGGAGCAACTGAATTCACTCATCATCCATGTGATGCTCATATTCCGAGCAAATATTGTCAGTATACGTATTTGCTCAAAACAACGTATTTTTCTTTCAGGCTTTTAATCACCTCTGGCATGCAGTTTTCATCACATTTTGATGCTGTATTTTGTGTTTTCTCTGCAGTGCTTGGTCCAGCAACTAGTTCTAATTTCTTTCACACAGAATCTTCCACTTTACTTCGCTTTTCAGGAACGTACCCTGGGTTCCTTTCCGCCTTTCGTTTGTCGAATGGGCTTTCACCTATCATCGATAACGACTGGTTTAATAGGTCAACTTCTGCTTCTCGCTCAAAAACCTCCTCGTCCTCATCTGTCGAAATAGATTCTGCAATGCCTTCGATAGTACCTTCTGATGATAATTTCGAACTGGTCGAAGATGATTCTTCATTACGCTTTGATGACAACTGAGAGTTTTTTTCTGCACGAAGTACAAAGTCTGTCATCTTTTTTTCACCTTTGAAGAAAATTTTATCAACATATCATTTGACACATTGCGAAGATCTTTTCGTTGTTTCGTTTTATGGCAGCTGAACGGATCGCAACAGTATTTTCGGAACTCCTTTCGATCTTCAGTCGCCATGCTTACTGCAAAATATGCATAAACAGATTATCCCATTTATAACTTAATTCGATGATGGTTATATAAAAAATGTACACTTAAAAATCAATAGACACAATAGGCAGAATAATTTTTCGCAAATGATGCAATATATATATATATATATATATATATATATATATATATATATATATATATATATATATATATATATATATATATATATATATATATATATGTCCAGAGATGATGATTGTCAATTTCAGACATAAAGTCGCCTGACAGCAGGTGATGTCATTGGAACGATGACGGCAAACGTCGCCCAATGTCCAATCAAGAATTAGTGATATGTGGACCCCGAACAATAAAACCATCATCACACTTGAACCCATTGAGATCCCATTTTCATTTATGCTGAGGTGTTGGAGTACATGAAGGGTTATTATCACACGAAAAAAATCGGGGCCATCGGTTTGGCTGGGGGACGGGGGCCCAAGGTCAAAGGGCGCCCCAAACTATAAGTTTTTGAATTACTGTTGTGGAGTGATTTTACTTTATGTGATTCGAAAGATCTCACTTTTACGAGCATTTTGATACCAAGATCATCCAAATCGGACCACAACGGCCACTGGAAGATTGTGGGTCAACCGGGGGCGCCCAAATTTGGGGGGGGGGCTAAAATGGGCCCCCAGGTATGAAAATTGACACTGTTTCACCGTGGATACAAACACTTGCACAATAAAAGAGTGAAATCTGAGACGATGTGTCAAAATTTCACTGAAAAATGTGTACACTTGACATGGAATGCCCCTTTTGTGTCTTTTGACTCACTTGGTTTGCTCTGTTTATGATAACGTCTTGTCGACCCTCTTCCTTGTGCTTCTCAAAATATAAATAAATCCTTTAAAAGGAAAAAAGAAAAAGTCTGTTTCAGCCATTTGCTTTCCGTGTGTGATTTGCCGTCATTCCGACTCATTTTGGCAACCTTAGAGAAAGGTAAGTGGAGTAATATTGAACGCAGTCCCTTTAAAGCCAGTTTTGATCCATCCATTCAGTATCGGTGTTGATTGGCATGGACACGACTATATACAGGGTGAGTCAGCAGTAGCGCCCGATTTCTGTCAGTTGATTGTTTATTTGCCATTTGTATTACAGTGTACAAGAAGGTATAAATAAATGAATGACATGTTTATCTAACATTCTAACCATTTATTCAAGAAAAAATTATTACGGAACTGTACCAAGCTGTTTTACTTGCAATTTTCAAAGTGCCCTCCCTCGTGATCGATGCACAATTGCAGCTGAGCAGGCACAGAGCGGCACGCACATCTGCAGAGTTCGATATCAATTTCCTCAAACTTTGCAGTGATTTGAGCCTTCAATTCCTGAATGGTACGAGGCTTTTCACGATAAACAAGGTCTTTCATGAGCCCCCAAATAAAGAAATCTGGAGGTGTAAGGTCTGGGGAGCATGCCGGCCACTCGATCGGACCGCGGCGACCGATCCACTTTCTGGGAAAGTTTTCATCAAGCCACTGACGAACATAACGTCCATAATGAGGTGGAGCTCCATCATACTGGAAATAACAGTCCTGATCTTGTACCCTGGGCCAAAAGAAGGTTTGCAGCATATCCAGGCAAATTTCTGCAGTGACAGATCCCTCAAAGAAAAAGGGTCCAATAATTATCTGTAATGAAGATATGGCTGCCCAAACTGTCACTCCAGGTAAATTTACCTCCTTCTCAACTGTCACTCTTGGGTTATTCGCAGCCCAGTAGACACAATTGTCTGTTAATTGTGCCATTAAGCTTAAAGCATGCCTCATCTGACCACCAGATGTTGTCGAGCATTGTGTCCTCTTCGTGAAGTTTAGCTAAGAACTCTTCACAAAATTGAAGATGGCAGTCGTCATCTCCATCATGAAGGGCATGCAGTAAGTGTGGAATGTAAGGTTTCCATTTTTTCTGGTGAAGGATACGGATAACACTTGATTGGCTCACTTCCAACTCTGCAGATAAACGGCGAGTTGACTTTTGCGGACTTTGTTCCAGTCTTCTGATGGCTTATTCAGCCTTAGCTACATTCGTAGCCGTTTTCGGACGACCGGACTTCTTTGCAGTGGCTACCGACCCTGTTGCTTCAAATTTCTCGACAATCAGTCGTATGTTTCTTCCCTGAGGTGGTTTAATATCGAATTCCTGTGTCAAACGGCGTGCCGCCATCGTTGGTTGTTCATTACATTTGTAGTAATGTTTCACGGCCGCAATGCGTTGATTCATTGAAAGGGAATTTGTGGTTCAATTTGGTGCAAATTCAGTAACTTTCCAAACTCACAGCAATAACCTGCAAAACAAAATCTAAAATAAATAAATTACGAAAATTAATAATCTGCAAGACAATTATTAACAACATGACTTCCCAGAGAGAATCTGACAGCCGAAAAAACAGAAATCGGGTGCTACTTTTGACTCACCTTGTATCATGAAATATATATCCATATATCTATATACACACGAGCAGGACGGCCTTGATTTACACGCTCAGTTGGGTGTTAAACTGGATGTCCCGTCTTCCAGCATTAGTTTGTGAACATTGAAGCTCTCACAATGTTGGCAATGTATCACCGACACCATGACCTACATAAGCCTGATGTTGGCTTAATGGTTAGCATGGCTGGCTTAAGATCTTAGGGTCTTGAGTTCACACCAGGTGGGTTGACTAAGCCTGTCATCCTTCCGAGGTCGGTGAAACAAGTACCAGCTTGCTGGTAACGGGTATTACATCAGCAGCATAGCCATGCCCCCAGAAAATGATGCAACCAAGCAGCCACAGGCTGCTTTCTAGCAAATCAAAACAATAAATATGGTATGCAGCAAATACTTGCAAAGTAATACATCAAATTCGACCATGAAAATAATTGGTGGTTCAAATTAATGACTGAACCATAAAATTAATTGGTGGTTCAAATCAATGACGAAACACGCAAATTCTCTTCAAATTTCAAGTCAATTGGATAAATATTGACAAGTTTAGAAATTTGGCCTAAATCGACCTATTAGCCGAAGTTGACCTCAAAAATAATTGGTGGTTTAATACAGTGACCGGATTTGCAAACGATGTTCAAATTTCAAGTCAATTGGATAAATATTGACAAGTTTAGAAATTTGGCCTAAATCGACCTATTAGCCAAAGTTGACCTCAAAAATAATTGGTGGTTTAATTCAGTGACCGGATGTGCAAACGATGTTCAAATTTCAAGTCGATTTGAATGAAAATTTAGGATTTTAGAACTTTGACAAAGTTGTTGACCTTTTGACCTCAAAAACAATAGGCTTCTTGCCTGTGACGAACTCCACCAGAAATATAAGTCCTGTGAAGATCGGTTTCAAATTGTGACCTGTAAGTGGTTGACATCCAAACAAACAAATAGAATAACACACGAGATGAACCATTATCTATATATATTACTCACACTCTCATCTTGTATGTCTGTGTGTATATATGTATGTATGTTCCCGAAATACAACCAAAACGGTACACGATAGCGCAAAAATTTTAGTGCCACCTTACTCACCATTCTCCTTCATTGTGCAGTATCAAGTTTCGTTCAAATCGGGCAACGAAAAAATGATCAAAAAAAATCAATTCCCGATTCAGTCAAGTACTCTTCGGAACAATTTTATCAATGCAAACAACCTCAGCGGTATAGTTCGCTAGAGCTATCTTTTGTTTTTTCTTGAAATGATTTTTTTTCATCAACCGCTGTCTCAACTGGAACCCAATGGGTTCACGGGTCGTCTAGTACTTAATAAATCTTCCATTTTCGCAAGTAATAAACCATGGCCTGCCCTAACTAATGATGCTGCTGCAACATTATATTTCTCCACAAAATACCCCATAATTTCAAAGTGAAAACATGTTTTTAGAATTTTTTTTTATAAAGTACTTAAAAATAAAAAGCTGAAATGTCTTGCGAGGAAGAGAAGAAGAAAATATCGAAAACACAAACATAGAAGTATCAAAGAACATTCACAAAGGAGTTGGTGACAATGTCAAATCTCACCAAGGTGAGCAACTACCTTGGAATACAAGGCAAATAATTATAAAGAGAGATAGTTCAACTACAATAGTCTGGAGAAGTCGGATGAAAAGCATGTTATCTTTGAATGTCATTGAAGGACTCACCAGCTTTCCAGAAAGAGTGTTCACGAGACAAACGCACTGAAAAAGAATGAAGGAAATCCGTGATATTGCTAATTCTACAAATTTAAATCGTTTAACTGAAAAGGGTTTAAAGGATGTGGCTTCGTACACAACAGAATGGATGACCTAAACATGTGAGATCACAGATACAGGAACACTGGAAAGCAGCATTCCATCACAGTAAGCCAGAAAATTGAGAATCTCTTTTATTTGAGTGATAAATTTGATGTTATAAAGCCTCCCCCAACCTATAGATAGGGAGAGGCCTATACCTGTTGTCGGGTTTATTTCTGCAGTTGGTGCTCCTAGTTTTAATGATTTCTCAGACTCAGAGTTTCTTAGATTCCGAGGAGCACTAAACCACCATTTAGGTTTGTTTTTATTTCTTCCTTTTTTTTCTGCCAATATCCGGCACTTTCGGAATGAAAGTTTGCATCAATAATGGGAATATACAAAGTCGGTGAGGTTGACATTTTTCGACCTTGGCCTTATTTTAAAGTCATGACCTAATTATAGACATTTTTACATTTGTCACCATAACTCGACTAAGGTTTCTCCAATGGGAACGAAACTGCCCTCTCTAGATCACCTCGAGTAAGCTGCATTTACCTGTAATTTACATCATACCCCTCCAGGTTAAAGGTCAAGGTCAAATGGCGGCCTGAAAAAATAATGTAGTTTTTTTTGTCATCGCTCAATTTTGCCGATGCGGAATCTCAAAGACCGCTGAGTCTTCCAAGATGTTCTTGCATCATAAAAGTGGACCTGCACTGAAGTTGTGCAGCTGGTATTTGTTTCGTGTCCTTCACTTTTCGGATTGTGACCTAATTAACAAAAATACACCTTTTTGATCATAACTTGAGTAAAGTTCCTCTGATTTTCATGATGTTGAGTTTTATTGATAGATTTTGGATGGGGACACATTTTCTCAATTTACACGCTATCCCTCAATGTTGAAGATCAAGATCATATGGTGGTCCAAAAAAAATCTGGCCATCATTGGATCGTGGGTGCCAGGGGATGGTTTCGTTTTGAGATAGCAGATGTCTGGCTTTGATAAACTGTTGAAGGAACCCATATCTTCAAGCAGAACTGTTTATACAGACTATGGTATGATTTTAATCTCATCATCAATCGTATACATCAACATTATTCAATTTGCTACATTGTCAGTTTCACATCTATGACTGTCTGTCTACTGAATAGTATAAATTAATTTTGAAAAATAAAGTATTTAATTTATTCTCTAACCTGCCTTGGCCAAAATTTCACATTTTGAAGATACAATGCTTTGTCAAAACACCATTGAATCGGTGTATATGCAGTCGAATGACAACCCACCGCTCCTTGTCAACTTCTCTCCATGTTCTGGTGTTGCTATGGCTCTACGCCCAACTCGGGGGCTATTGATGACCATGGTGGTGGGGGCTGAGGTCGGTGAGGTGAGGTTGAACGTAGTAGTTTCAGCCCCTCTTCCCCATGGCCCATCACGAACACAGCGGAAGCAGAGGCTGTGCAAGCAAGGAAGCAGCAGAGGCTGGCTGAGCAGTTCTTGGCAGGCTGGGCATGTGAGCTCACGCTCAATGCTTCGGAGAGGGGTCTATGATAGCACCAACATTCAAAATTACAAACTATAATCACAAGTAGGAATATAATACCTTCATGTTCAAATGAGAAACGTGCACCAACCCAAACAAAGTTCCAATGGATAAGCCAGTTCACCATTAAATTTCTGCTGCATCAAATTGATTGGGGCTCAATGAAACAGTTTCTGACTGATTGGATAAGGGAAGTACATGGATGTGGATTATCTAAAGTTTCACAAAGCTTTTGATAAGGTACCACATGCAAGGTTGTTAGCTAAGGTGAGGGCTTGTGGAGTGGCTGGTCAGGTAGCTAATTGGGTTGCAAACTGGATGAGTGATAGGAAGCACCTTGATAGTTGGATGAGTGATAGTTGCTCAACTTCTTCTCCAATGGCTTGATTTGCGATCATCAATTTGGTTTCAGACCAGATCACGCTACCCTGGATATGTTGCTTCTGCTCTCCCAACAATGGATGAAGATTGAAGGTCCTCAATGCCAGACAGGAAATCCGAGCCGTATCTCTGGACATATCACGTGCTTTTGACACGGTCTGGCACCCTGCCCTGCTCACCAAACTCTCTTCCCATGGTATCCAAGGCCATCTCCACTCATGGCTCGCAGACTTCCTCTCCTGTCGCAGTCAACATGTGGCCCCAAATGGAGTTCTTTCATCCCCTCTTCCTGTCCAGGCTGGAGTTCCTCAAGGGAGAGTTCTGGGCCGTGTTCTTTTTCTGGTTTTCATCAATGATCTCTCCGACTCTCTGGAAAATCCTCTATATCTCTTTGCTGATTACTCCACCCTCTGCCGTACCATCGGTCATCCCTCAGACCGGCAAGCTGCAGCTTCTTCACAGATCTGGATAAAATCACAAACTGGTCCAACACGTGGAACATGTCTTTCAATCCGGAAAAATCTCGCACTCTCACTATGTCTCTTTGAAAGGACCGTTTAGAACCCCCCCCCCCATACACTTTATCAACAATCCTCTGGAGGAAGTCCTTTCTTTCAAGCTTCTGGGTCTCACAATCTGCCATGGCCTTTCCTGGGAAAGCCACATTTCAAACCTCGCCTCCAAAGCCAGTCGCCGACTGGGAATCCTCCGTCGTGCAAAGTTTTTCCTCGGCCCACCTGAGCTCCTGACCGCTTACAAAGCTTTCACCCGCAGCCTGATGGAGTACTGCTCTCACCTCTGGGCTGGTGCTCCTGCCTCCCACCTTTCTCGGCTTCACGCTGTGGAAACCAAGGCATTTCGGATCATTGGCATCTCCTGTGATGAGGCTGAGTCTTTGGACCTCTCACTCTCTCACCGCAGGCTGGTCGGTGGTCTTTCTGGCTTCTACCGTCTCCTCTCCAGCCTCGCCCCCTGCTCTCTCTGCGATTTGTCCCCACCATATTTCTGCAGGGCGCTCAAGGTCCGCCAACAACTCCCTTCTGGTAAAACTACCAAAATCACGAATCACTGCTCACCTTCACTCTTTCATTCCTCTTTCTTCCCGCCTTTGGAATAAACTCCCTCACTCTATTCAATCCCATTCTTCCCTCCAGGTCTTCAAAACAGCTGTTCACCACCACCTCTTATCACCCCCCCCCATCCAAATCCTCGATGTTTTCTACCCCCGATAATCCACCCCAAACCCACCTCCTTCAAATTCCCTGCTTTCCTTCCTGAAAGTCCCTGTAATGTCCATCTTGTATTCCCCATGTTCCCCACCCCATCCCTCTCCCTTCCACAAATCTAATGTCTCTGTTCCCCACTGTTTTGTCCTTCCCACTCCCGCCCCTCTTGTCTCATGCCCCCCTTGCTGTGCGTTGTGTGTTAGCTATCACACGAGCCTCGACAAGGTATACAAAAGAAAAGCAAAGAGTGGCTGTGAGTGGGAGGATGCCTTGCTGGGAGGATGTAAGTAGTGGGGTAACTCAGGGAAATTTGCAGATGACACTAAACTTGGACATGGGGATCAGATTCAGGAAAGTGTCGATATGTACCCTCGTAGATTGGGAAAAGGATTGGCAGATGTAGTTTAGCATAATGACATATCACGTGTTGGGGATGGATAATATGGATGGAAATAAAAATTACAGGACGAAAGGGGTAATTTTGGAGTGTGTCACACAGGAGAAGGATCTGGGGGTGGTAATAGATATGGGAGGTAAACAGTCAGCACAGTGCCAGGCAGCTATAGGTAAAGCAAAAAGGGTTTTAGGTTGTATTCGGAGGGTGATCATTGATAAATCAAAAGAGGTGTTAACATTGCACAGGAATTTAGTGAGGGCCACATCTTGAATGTTGTGTGCAGTTTTGACCACATTTGAGGACCTGGCCCATCACTGCCATCGAAAGGGTTCAGTGTAGAGCTACTATACTATACATTGATTGTGAGGACAAGAAAACCATGAGAGAAGCTTTCTAGGTACAAGAAGATCTTTCTCATGGTTTTCCTATTTTAAGAAAATGTTTTCTTTCCAAGAAAAATACATTTGGTAGAATAGACTAAGCTATGAGGGGTGGCTGAAGGACATGGGACTTTATACATCCCACAGAAGGTGATTGCAAGGGGAAGTGATAGAGATGTTTAATATAATGAAGGATTTCGAAAAAATAAGTGCAGAATGGTTTTTCAGCAGATCAGAGAGTGATATGACCATGTGCCATTTCTCGAGAGTGAATAAGCTCGCAGTTAGTATGATATGAAGGCAGGGGTCTCACTCGGAGAGTCGTTGATGAATGAAATGGTCTCCCTGGAAAGGTAGTGGCAATAGAAGTGGTAGATAGGTTAAAACTGGAACTTGGTTAGAGAAGTATTGAGGATGGAGGGGTACATGGATGTTGGCAGATATGCACAGGCATGGTGGGCGTATGTCCCTCTTCCTGCGTTTGAAGTTCTTGTATTCCCTTTTTCTGAATGTGATTTTTATATAAGTTCCAATATGGGTCTTGGATCAAAATTAAGAACAAAATATTTACCTTTGGGAAGATTAAGCAGCTCGGTTATGTTTTCACCCTTGTCTGTCTGTCTGTATGCCTGGTGTTGGCTTAATGGTTGGGAGTGGTGGGCTTGGGATCCTAGGATCCTGAGTTCAAATCCCACTCGGCTGTTGACTCTGCCTGTCATCCTTCTGAAGTTGGCAAAATGAGTACCAGCTTGCTAGTATCCTGTGGCAGAGTGGCGACATATCCAGGATTGTGTCCAATAGCCAAGGAGACTGCATTGGCAGCACCAACGCTCTGCACAGAGTATGGTCCCAATGGATGGATGTCTGTCTGCCTGTAATTTGTGAAAATCGAAGATTTTTCAAGTATATTGGTTGGTCTTGTGTGTTATTCTGTCTGTTACTTGTGAAATCGAAGATACAAAATCAAAAAGTCAAAATAGGCCAAAGGTCAACAATTTTGGTGTAATTTATAAAATGCTCAATTTTCATCGGATTGACTTGAAATTTAAAGAGCATTTGCACATTTAGTCATTGAATTCAATCACGAATTATTTTTGAGCTCAACATCGGCCAAAAGGTCAACAAAGGCCAAAGGTCAACAGAGTTGACATTTCTAAAATCGTCATCAATTTTCATCCGATTGACTTGAAATGTTACGAGTATTTGCATATTTGGTCATTGAATGCAGCCACCAATTATATTTAAGGTCAAATTTGTATCGGAGATTTCACAAGTGTACAGTATTGTGCTCTGCACGACGTCTTTCTTGTTTGTTTGTCTATCTGTGAATAGGATATCTCAAAAAGTTATGGATGGATTTGACGAAATTTTGTGGAGAGGTTGGGCTTATGACAAGAACAATATGATTGGATTTTGGTGAAGATCTGGATCCGGATCCGGATCTGATAACTTTAAAAGTGATTCTTCGCCATTGAGAGGTAGAGCCAAAAACGATATATAGAACGGTATCTCAAAAAGTTATGGACATTTCATGACAAAATTTTGTGGATCAGTTGGTAGGTGATAACAAGCCGATTCGATTCTGCTTCAGGTCCAAGTGCAGATCCGGCCGATTAGTGGGATAGAAAATGTGAACTGTTCAGCCTGGCGAAGGGATGCACTCGACCGAGTGCCGTTTTCGTGACATGTGCAACAACAAAAGGAGCAATCAGAGATTGCTGACCCTCGCCAGGACTTCTTTTGAGTGGTGTATTTTATAGGTTTCAGGGTAAATCCAATATGGCTGCTAAACCATGTGACCAATGACATCATATGTGTGAACCTTTTGTTCCTCATGGAGAGGCGGTCACATGTGTAAAGTTTCACCTCGATTTGTTCAGCCACTTCAGAGAAAGATTTTTGAAGGTTTTTAAAAAGAAAAAAACAATATGCTGCTGAACCACATGACCGATGACGTCATGAATTTTTTTTTCTCTGGACCATTTTATCCCTAGATGACCCTCAAAAATTTTCATTCTGATTTCATGTGGCATTCTACATATGCAATTATGACGTCATAACGAGGGCACCTATGACATAAAAAACCACACTCATTCCCCATAAGAAGTACTTGCTATGTGCCAAGTTTCAATTTTGTCCTTTGTGCGGTTTCAGAGAGGCAGAGGTCCAAAGTTTTTCCCTTTTTCCAATATGGCTGCCACATCACGTGACCTATGACATCATAATTACCATTAAAACATTCTGCTTGAGTAACCACACCAAAGATGAAAATTTCGTCTCAATCCGACAAGCAGTTGCAGAGAAAAACATGAAAGTTCTGTGCGGACAAACAAACAAACAAAAAGAGACAAACAAACAAATAGACAGACAGACAGACAGACAGACAGACAAATGGACCCAAATACAATACCCTCTCCAAATCCTTCGGCGAGGGTAACTAGAGAGTTCATAGAACACCTTATCCCACCCACACAGTTTTCAGGTATCTATCTATAATTCCAGCAATGTGTGTGTGTGTGTGTGTGTGTGTGTGTGTGTGTGTGTGTGTGTGTGTGTGTGTGTGTGTGTGTGTGTGTGTGTGTGTGTGTGTGTGTGTGTGTGTGTGTGTGTGTGTGTGTGTGTGTGTGTGTGTGTGTGTGTGTGTGTGTGTGACCGCTGTTTCTTGACAACCACTGGTCCGATCTAATTGAAACTTGCCAGGTATATTGCTGGGGATCTGAGTATGTGCCTTTTCAAGGTTTAATATTAATCACACAAGTGATTCCCAAGTAATGGCCATTTATTTACCAACCAATGACAGGACACGTTGCTGCGTAGGCGTTGCCGATGCGCCATTTAGTTACCAATCACAGGACATGTCGCTGCGTAGGCGTGGCCGTTGGGGAAGAGATCCTCAGCCGCGTTCCCCATTACTGGTTACAACGTACGGACTTCAGGATAGTGATGACTTAGTGTATTCTAATAATTTCTCGATTTCTTATGCGCATTTATAGATAAACACAATGCCCCAATCCAGTCGTCATTTACGAGAGCGAAGGAACGGCCTGTGTGGTTGCTTGAAAGTTTTTTTTTTGGGGGGGGGGGGGTTGCACGTACGGACACACAGGTACGGCCACGCACGTACGGCCACACGAGAGCGAAGGAACGGCCTGTGTGGTTGTTGTTTCTGGCACGCGGTTTGAAAGTTTTATTATTATTGTTTTTTTTGCACGTACGGCCACGTACTAGTATAATTAAATTGAAATAAAATAATGATTTTAAAGGTCATTTAAAATTCCAGAACTTTCGTGCCGTTGATGCAATCTTATACACCACCTTATTTAACATGGCCAAGTACTGCAAAACTGAGGTTCTTGGAAGTGGAAAGAAGGTGATTTGTGTTCTCCAGTGTTCAAGTATACAATTCAATTTAAATAAAACAAAGATCGCAAAGAGTCGTATATAAAGAAAATTAATTAATGCTGGAAGTTTACCACAGTTGACGCAGTCTTTTCCCACCACCTTATTTAACACGTTACATGAGTTATTCGTGCCTGTTGTTTGTGTCTTGTTTGGAATGATTTTAAATTTTGTTGAACTGCTTGACAGGCAGACAGCGTCAAAAAAAAATAACCTCAATCCTCTCTGCACATGTGGGATCAGGCAAAATCCAGAGCCAAAGTACGTTAAAACTACAGGTTCGTTTTCTAATTCGTGTTCAAAATAAAACATTCAATTTAAATCAACCTCTGCCTCGATCATAAACTGAGGTTTGAAGACAGACCGACAATGTGAACCAATTAATTAACCCTGCTTTTAGCTTGGCGTGCGTGGGGCAATGAATGTCAAGGGGATCAGTGGGGGAATTGGGGCAGAAACGAAAATATGTGAGGAATACATTTACCATGAGAATTAAATATTTCTATTTAAAGGAAAGAAGAGCATTCAAGTGGGAAGTTCTTGGAATTCAGGAGTACAGGCAAAAAATGTGTGAAAAATTAATTAACAAGTGATAGTGTTTCCACCTCTTTTCTTTGTCACATCTGGAGAAAGCTTTGTGAAGTAGGACATCATAGGAAGAGGAAACAGGGTACAATATATATATATATATATATATATATATATATATATATATATATATATATATATATATATATATATATATATATATATATATATATATATATATATATATTTTAAAATATAGCCCATCTCACAGACATTATCATGCGTACATACTTCAGTAACTTCCTTATGACCTCTGCCACCGAAGATGAAGGGGGTTATGTTTTCACCCCTTTGTGTCTGTTTGTCTGTCTGCCTGTTTGTTTGATTGTGTGCAGGATATCTCAAAAAGTTCTGGACAGGTCGGGTGTGCAGCAAGGACTAATTGATTCGATTTTGGTGAAGATCCGAATCCGGATCTGGATACGAGATTAATTTAATTTTCAAAGTGATTCTTCACCATTGAGAGAAAGGACCAAAAACGATATATAACATGACATTTCAAAAATGTACCTGGCCCGATATGTTCTCGTGGATCAGGTATTACGTGGCGGAGGTATGCGCTCTACCGATTACCCTTCTAGTTGTGTTGTGGTTTTGTATGAGCAATGTGTGCACGGAGAGATCATTCATGCTATAGAAACATGTCAATGGCCCTTGAACATTCAAACTTTAAAATGTAAGGAAATTCAGTTTCAAATGAAATTTCAAAAGCTCTGACTTGAGAATCAAAATTATTCCCTCTTTCCTGTCCGCAAACATCCATTGGTGGACATTAAGGATCTTGCAGTACCTTTTGATAAAACGTATGCTGTTGTGTGTCATAATCTCACCAAATTCTAAAATCCTGCCTTGATCTCTGGGGGCACTGCATCAGTGCCATAATTGGGACCCCAGAGATGATGCAAACAAGCAACCGCTTTATTTTTGAGGATTAAAAAAACATTTTCCATAAAAGAGTAATTACGTCTCTCTTATTGGAAATGTAGATGGTGACTTGCAAACCGAGCATCAAGGGCAGTGCACAGAAGCGTTTCAAAAATAACAATCAAGGGGAGACAAGACATTAGGGCGAAACGGAACAAACCAGGCGAGGCGATAGACATGAATAAGGGATGATGGGACATGCAAATCTTATGTAGAATTAAATAAATAAACCTAACCCCTTTATCGTGCCAGACACCACACACTTACTCGACAAAGGGGAAAGCAGGTGAGGACTTCCCAATGGTGTGATGGCTGTCGGTCGGAGAGGAGCATGAAGGTGATCATCGAGACACAGCCCCAACCAGACAAAGAACCAGCAAGAGGAAAAGCCAGGCAGACAAAGAGTCAGCGAGACCAAGCCGAGAGTGCATGTGCCCCAAAAATTATCTTCCTTCCACTCCCAGGACCACCCATGGCTCGTCCACATTGGAGGCTGCTAAGGGCCCTTACACAGCGTCCCCCGTCCCCCCACCCTCACCCCATCCAAAATGTTCCTGCAGCTTGAAGGCTGTTTGTCACAGTCTGGTGTTGTCAGCAGGATTCTGCATACCTGCTTCACTTCCCACCTTACTGCTGTGGCTTGCTCACACTGGCCGAATACATCGTGATCGGTCCATTGAAGTGCAAAGCTCTTCCATTTCGCCCTTTTGTGGCTGGAAGTCCCCACCTGGTCCCACCCACTAACAACAGATTTTTACACATGCAATCTTATCCTGGCTATACTGTCTATAAATTACATACCGTTACGGTTGTGGGGGTAGATGGAAAGATTTAATAGGGAGTTTAGCATTGTGTAGGGTTGCTTCACCCATGGACGAGTAGAAAGCAACTCGATGTAACTAAGTTGGGGAATCTGTGAGCTTAAGTGTTGCGTGTCACCACACGAGGGGTGTTGCGGTGTTAATTAGCTTAGGAAGTGAGAATAAGTTCCCCAGTACGTGATTACCTTCTGTGATTTTCCCTGTTTTTTTAATATTTCAAGCCAGGCAGTAAAGCTGGGAAATTCATCCCTGAAACCACAACAAACAGGTGAAGCCTCGCCTTCCCGGGTTTAGGGGCGAGCAGGCCACGTCCCGGAGGCGGAGGACATAGAGTGCACAGGGAAGAGGGCAAGGGAGTTTCCTACTGCATAGGACGAGAGATCGGTGTGATCTAGGGCAGGCAGACTTGCGCACGCGTGGATTGTGGAAGGCTTCCGTCTGGATAGAAAGGGAGATCGGCAGAGCGCACACACGAGGTCGGTGTGAGGAACGCATGAGGCAGGTGTCACCTTTGGGAAGAGGAAGGCTGGCACGTTTTGAGCCTTCATGTGGAAAGCCGCTTGGGAATTGCCTGGCATACGTCTGCGCGGCTACGAGTGACGGTGCCATTTTGTGCACGTGTGCACGCGCTGGTGGAAGCGCTCCCCATTCCAAGTTTGACAAACACCATCTCTGGGCCAAGCTGAATTCCAGTACACTTAAAATGGAGGGTTTTTTCTTTTCATTTTGTGTCACCCTATGTCTGTATTTGCGTCTGTGTGTGAGGCCTTGACAGTAGGATTTATTTATTTGTTATTAGTATTATTATTATTATTACCTGTGAAATATCGTCTTGTAAATATTTGTGTATGTTCATTAAATGTGTTTATTTGGAAGAATTTGTAATTCGTGTAATTGTCGTGGGTTCGCCGATAAACCCCCTTTAGTGCTCCTGTGCCGTGCTCGTCTGCCATTGCCCTCCGCCATACCCTTCGAGTACGTGTTGAAATCTCTGTCGCAACGTGGGCCGTCCCAGGGAGTTGGCGGTGTTAACCGCCTGGCACCACTAATTGGGTCGAGGACTTAACTTTGGCCGGCCACCCCCACGACTATACGCCACCTCCTTGGCTTCATGTTTAACAAGATGACTGACTGATATTTTCCCTGTTTACGCCCCCCCCCCCATTTCCTCCTCGTGTAATGCAATCTACACTATGCAGTAGCATATCTCGACCTTAGCATCTAAGTGGGGGGGGGGGGAATCCTGTCAAATTATATTTGTGATCACCAGGGAAGCATATTCTGTATGTTCATTTGACTAGATGTCACACTTATTGTTCTCAATCATGAACCACATCACTGGGGCAAAAATAAAAATGGTATGGAATGAGTACATTAATTTTGCTGTCTATCCAAAATGTATGATGTCTGAACAATGGAAGATGTATTGTCTGGCATTATTTATTCGATAAATACAAATTCAACGTTGAACTGACGTTAACATGAAATATTTGCACTTTTTGCTTATTTTGGCAAAGCTGTCAATCACCAATGCGTAATCGACTCTTGATGCAAAATCCTTTTCTAAACTGAGCGATGCCAGCCCAGAAAGCTGTCTCCAGTCGTTGTGGACAAAAGATGATTCTTGATCAGTTTGACCCCGCTGAATGGTCGCTCAGCAGGAGCTGCAGCTGAAGAAATTGGTCGTGTCCCTTTGTTGGTGCAGTGTTCAAAAGTTTTTGTGTTCAGCCAGTAATTGGTCCACTTATTCTCTGACAAAGGGAACGGCTTGAAACGGCTTCACTTTTATTCAGGTTGTTCAATTATAATCATTTGAGGTATTTTATTTATTTTGAGCAGTCACCTGTGGAACATCCGTGCAATGTAAAATGTGACTTCAAGTCCCCAACTCCCTCCCCCCACCCACCCACCCCTCACACCACAAACTCCAAATCATCAAACCCCCCTCCCAAACGCCAAGTCCTCAACCTCCGCCTCCCAATCCCAAGTCCTCACCCACCCCTTCCAACCTAAAGGCATCAATCCCTTCCACACTCTAAGCCTTCACCCTCCTGCGTAACCTCCGTGGTAAAAGCCCTGCTTGAGAGAATGCCACATTGTAGTTCGGGCGGTTCAGACACAACAGATCTCTGAGACCTATCTTCACCACAACTTCACAAGACCTATGATTCCCATCAGCTCAAAATCCTTTAAGCTGTCGCTTTGGTCATTTTACACTGAAGGGAAAACCTATCAGGGAGGGCATAGCTATTGTAAATATGAAAGCTCCACAGATGTCTTTGGCTTTACAAAGCAGAAGCACCAACATGGCAGCCGTATGATTTTTCAAGTTTAAATTGTGGGTGGTGTCGGATGGAATGTCCAACCAACCTCTCTCTCTCTCTCTCTCTCTCTCTCTCTCTCTCTCTCTCTCTCTCTCTCTCTCTCTCTCTCTCTCTCTCTCTCTCTCTCTCTCTCTCTCTCTCTCTCTCTCTCTCTCTCTCTCTCTCTCTCTCTCTCTCTCTCTCTCTCTCTCTCTCTCTCTCTCTCTCTCTCTCTCTCTCTCTCTCTCTCTCTCTCTCTCTCTCTCTCTCTCTCTCTCTCTCTTTCATCTCTCTCCTTCCTGTCTCTCTTTCCTCTCTCTCTTTCATCTCTCTCTTTCATCTCTCTCTTTCATCTCTCTCTTTCATCTCTCTCTTTCATCTCTCTCTTTCATCTCTCTCTTTCATCTCTCTCTTTCATCTCTCTCTTTCATCTCTCTCTTTCATCTCTCTCTTTCATCTCTCTCTTTCATCTCTCTCTTTCTTTCATCTCTCTCTTTCTTTCATCTCTCTCTTTCTTTCATCTCTCTCTTTCTTTCATCTCTCTCTTTCTTTCATCTCTCTCTTTCTTTCATCTCTCTCTTTCTTTCATCTCTCTCTTTCTTTCATCTCTCTCTTTCTTTCATCTCTCTCTCTTTCATCTCTCTCTCTTTCATCTCTCTCTCTTTCATCTCTCTCTCTTTCATCTCTCTCTTTCATCTCTCTCTTTCATCTCTCTCTTTCATCTCTCTCTTTCATCTCTCTCTTTCATCTCTCTCTTTCATCTCTCTCTTTCATCTCTCTCTTTCATCTCTC
>NC_140969.1:103956888-104034388 GCF_056783735.1 Eptatretus burgeri
CTCTCCCACCACTATCTCTCTCTCCCACCACTATCTCTCTCTCCCACCACTATCTCTCTCTCCCACCACTATCTCTCTCTCCCACCACTATCTCTCTCTCCCACCACTATCTCTCTCTCCCACCACTATCTCTCTCTCCCACCCTTATCTCTCTCTCCCACCGCTATCTCTCTCTCCCACCGCTATCTCTCTCTCCCACCACTATCTCTCTCTCCCACCACTATCTCTCTCTCCCACCACTATCTCTCTCTCCCACCACTATCTCTCTCTCCCACCCCTATCTCTCTCTCTCCCACCCCTATCTCTCTCTCTCTCCCACCCCTATCTCTCTCACTCTCCCACCCCTATCTCTCTCCCATCCCTCTCTCCTACCCCTATCTCTCTCACTCTCCCACCCCTATCTCTCTCCCATCCCTCTCTCCTACCCCTATCTCTCTCTCCCACCCCTATCTCTCTCTCCCACCACGATCTCTCTCTCCCACACCGATCTCTCTCTCCCACCCCGATCTCTCTCTCCCACCCCGATCTCTCTCTCCCACCCCGATCTCTCTCTCCCACCCCGATCTCGCTCTCCCACCCCGATCTCTCTCTCCCACCCCGATCTCTCTCTCCCACCCCGATCTCGCTCTCCCACCCCGATATCTCTCTCTCCCACCCCGATCTCGCTCTCCCACCCCGATCTCGCTCTCCCACCCCGATATCTCTCTCTCTCCCACCCCGATATCTCTCTCTCCCACCCCAATATCTCTCTCTCACACCCCGATATCTCTCTCTCCCACCCCAATATCTCTCTCTCCCACCCCGATATCTCTCTCTCCCACCCCGATATCTCTCTCACCCACACCGATCTCGCTCTCCCACCCCGATATCTCTCTCTCTCCCACACCGATCTCGCTCTCCCACCCCGATATCTCTCTCTCCCACCCCGATATCTCTCTCCCACCCCGATATCTCTCTCTCTCCCACCCCTATCTCTCTCCCTCCCACCCCTATCTCTCTCCCCCACCCCTATCTCTCTCCCATCCCTCTCTCCCACCCCTATCTCTCTCTTTCTCTCACCCCTATCTCTTTCTCTCACCCCTATCTCTTTCTCTCACCCCTATCTCTTTCTCTCACCCCTATCTCTTTCTCTCACCCCTATCTCTTTCTCTCACCCCTATCTCTTTCTCTCACCCCTATCTCTTTCTCTCACCCCTATCTCTTTCTCTCACCCCTCTCCCTCTCTCTCTTTCACCCCTCTCCCTCTCTCTCTTTCACCCCTCTCCCTCTCTCTCTTCCACCCCTCTCTCTCTCTCTCTCTTCCACCCCTCTCCCTCTCTCTCTTCCACCCCTCTCCCTCTCTCTCTTCCACCCCTCTCCCTCTCTCTCTCTTCCACCCCTCTCCCTCTCTCTCTTCCACCCCTCTCTCTCTCTCTTCCACCCCTCTCTCTCTCTCTTCCACCCCTCTCTCCTCTCTCTCTCTTTCACCCCTCTCCCTCTCCCTCTTCCACCCCTCTCCCACTCACACTTCCACCCCTCTCCCTCTCTCTCTTCCACCCCTCTCCCTCTCTCTCTTCCACCCCTCTCCCTCTCTCTCTTCCACCCCTCTCCCTCTCTCTCTTCCACCCCTCTCCCTCTCTCTCCCCCACCCCGCTCTCTCTCTCCCCTGCTATTCCATCCCACCCCCTCTGTTAAGGGGACTGTTAAGGACTCAGTTTAGTTTTGATTTTGCCAGGAAGATAGCGTGGATTTTAAATGCTCCCATACCGGTTTTATATTGAACCCAGCTGTTAAAAAAGAAAATGTTGCTGTTTTGGCACGTTTTATCGCCCTTCCCTTCCCCTCCCCTCATGCTGCATTCCCTTCCCTTCTCCTCTTGCTGCCTTCCCTTCCCCTCCCCTCATGCTAGCCTCCCACCAAACCCTCTCCACCACCATCCAACTCTCCTGAGGTCATGGAGAGGAAGGGCTGTCAAAGAATGTGTCAATTGGACAAATGAATGCTTTTTTCTTTTTTTAGCAGTTGTAACTGCTGCTTGGATCAATTCAGATTCTTATCAAGCAATGAATCACCAGATCACGGCAGGATCGCCGAGAGGTATGCACACTCGCTCAAAGCTATCTGTCTATCCTGGGTTTGATTCCCGACCCAGCTATAAACTGTCATCCCGGTGTTTCACAAGCTGGGTGATTCATCAATGTGTGTGCCGTCTCTCTGATGAATGTTAAACTGGGCGTCATCTGCCGGAATCCCACCTCATCCTCTCTCCCTCCCGGCTCTTCCCTCCGCTTCCTCTCCCCCCAACTCTCCTCTCCCCCCAACTCTCCTCTCCCCCCAACTCTCCTCTCCCCCCAACTCTCCTCTCTCCCCCAACTCTCCTCTCCCCTCTTCCTCTCTCTCACCCCTCTTCCTCTCCAACCCCCGCAGTATGTCACCCCTCTCTCTCCCACCTCATCCCTCTCTCCCCCACCCCTCTCCCTCTCCACTTCCCCTCCATCCTCTCTCCCTCCCATCCCTCCCTCCTTTCTTCCTCCCTTCCATCCCTCCTCTCTCCCTCCTCTCCCACTTTCTCCCCCCCCCACCCACTAAATATTCTTGTCAGCGAAGCGACAGGTTGTATTTGCGAGTATATAATGCATGTATAAAGTCAGAGCCATAAAGTATTTCAATGATAGTTGTATCAAGATTCCATGAACAATTTAGTGAAATATAAAGCAACTTCTTTCAAGAGTCCCTAATTGACTGAAACAAATAGACTCAAGAGTACTGCAGTACTGGAAACAAATTGCCCACAAAATGAATGATAACTGAAACAAAAGGCTGTTTCCTGCTGCATGGTTCTTACCAAGCTCTTCCATATTATTGGCATTTCCTGGAAAAAGAGGTTTTCCCAAGGTGTGAAACTTCGCCAATACAGGCAGGTTTTCTATCACCTCATTTCTCATCTTGCTACACTCATCCTTTCTTCCCTCTATCCACCCACACTAACCGCCCTCCTTCCCCACCAGGTCGCACGTCTTCTTCCTGAAACGCAAACCTGGTATCCCTCTTCAACTCTCGGAAAACTTCAAACCTTCCCCTGCACTCCACACACTCAAACCTTCCCCCACATACCACACACTCAAACCTTCCCCCACATACCACACACTCAAATCTTCCCCCTCACCTTGCCTCCATAAACAACATGCACAATCCCAATGCCTCATCCCTGCCCATCTCTTACTGTGTGAACATCAAACATTGGAGGTCTCCGCACCATCCTGACAGATCTCTCTATACAGGTTGGTGCCGATAAACCACACGTCATCGGCTTCACAAAAATTTTCCTCCTTCAAGACGTCTCTGACTCCCTAGTATCTCTCCCTGGTTGCTGTCTTCTCTGATTTTATAGGCCTGAACCACTTTTTGATAGGCAGAGCTGAGCTGTTCAGGGAGCTGAGGGTGGACAAGGAGGACTATGTGTGAGGAATTTGTGAGGGGGTAGAGCATCACCTGTGGTCAAGTGATTCTTGTCCTGCTTACAAAGGAATTTGCGCATTGCGTTCATTCAAGTCCGTCCCTCGGTGTACTGCAGTTGTTAGAATGGAGGGTGGTGGGCTCTTGACAGAGGTGTCCGAAGTGAAGGTCCATTGGGCCGGTTACTTTCAGCGGTTGTACCAGGCTGATCCACCAGCTGTCGAGTTGGATATCAGGGGTGTTACAGCTTACAATCCCTCTTGCTGACCCTCCAATCAACTGTGGTCCACCTTCGATTGTGGAAACACAAGCTGCGGTGAACCGGTTGAAACGGGGTAATGCTCCAGGGATCTGTGGCATCCATGCTGAACTTCTCAAGGTTGGTGGAAATGCTGCAGTCATGTCGTTGCATGCAGTTCTGTGCTCTGCCTGGATCACAGGCATCATCCCAACTGAATGTAAGAGGGGCCTGGTTGTCCCTCTCTGGAAAGGGAAGGGTGATCACCAAGACTGCAACAACGACCGAGGGGTGACGCTGCTCTCAGTTCCGGGCAAGGTCTTTGCTCGGATAATTCTTGATAGGGTTCGCCACCATCTGCTTGAGCACCAGCATCCAGAGCAGTCAGGCTTTACACCAAAGAGGTCAACGATTGACTGTATCCTTGCTCGTCGGGTCCTCACCGAATGCAGACGAGAGTTTCGGCAGGGGCTGCTTGCAGCCTCTGTTGATCTCTGTAACGTGTTTGATTCAGTGAATCGGGATGCCCTCTGGAGGCTTCTTGGTCTTCATGGGGTGCCACCAAAACTGATCGATCTGATGTCTGAACTATACTCTGGCACAGAGAGTGCTGTGAGATGTGGTGATACCATCTCTGATTTATTTCCAGTTGAAACTGGAGTTTGTCAGGGGTGTGTCCTGGCCCCAACACTTTTCAGCACTTGTATGGACTGGATTCTGGGGAGGATGTCAGAGAAATCAAGCTGCGGTGCATTGTTTGGGAATGTCAAGATCTCTGACCTTGATTTCACAGATGATGTAGTCATCTTTGCGAGACTCGAGATATCCAATTGGGGGCCTTCGTGGTGCTGAATGAGGAGTTAGATCCGCTGGGATTACGGGTTTCCTGGGTCAAAACTAAGATCCAGGCTTTCAATGACATCTTGGATGTCGCTGTCCTGTCTGTGCCTGTTTGTGACGAGGATGTTGAGGTCACGGAGAGATTCACTTACCTTGGCAGTGATATTCATGTCTCTGCTGGCTGTGAGCCAGTGACCAAAAGACGTATGGGTCGGGCCTGGGGAGTCATGGATTCACTGGATCATGGGGTGTGGCTCTGCCGGTACCTGTGCGGGACGACAAAAGTCCGAGTCTTCGGGTCATTGGTGCTTCCAGTCTTGCTCTACAGATATGAGACTTGAACTCTGACCAGGGACCTGAGATGGAGACTTAATTCCTTTGGTACCAGGTCTCTTCGGAGAATCCTTGCTATCGCTGGTCGGACTTTGTGTCCAACGAGCGGTTGCTGAGAGAGACTCAAATGAGATTTGTTACCTGCATAGTCCATGAGTGTCAGCTGCGGCTGTATGGACATCTGGCTCATTTTCCTGATGCTGATCCTGCTCACCAGATTCTCTCAGCGAGGGAGCCTCGTGAGTGGAGGAGGCCAATGGGCCAACCACGTTCCTCATAGTTGCAGCAGGTTGATCAGCATCTCAAGGAGATGGGGATTGGCCAGGCATGTATCTGGGGGATGGCCAGACGGAGGCCCCTGGAGTAAGTGGACGCACTTAGACCGGCGGAGGAAATTTCCGTCACGGGGCGTGCAGGTAGCCAGGGCTGCGGTCCATTGTCGGATATATCGATAAATAATTTTACCTTCATTTAGTAAATTTAAATTGTGATTGACCACAAAAGACCGGCAGAAAGTGGACACAGCGACACGCTGCTCTGGCGCATGCTTCCATGCCTAACCTGACCTGACAACATGAACAAACTTTTAACCACTCATCCCAACTCTTTATTCCTCATATGTGGTGATTTAAATTGTCAGCATGCAAGTTAGCTGGGTGTTGATACCTTTCTCACCAGCCATGGCACTTCAGCAAAGGAGTTCTGTGACTCCATGGGACTGACTCAATCTGTGAACTTTCCACCCACATTTTTCCCAATGGCAAATCTTCCCTTCTGGACTTGATGACCAAATTTTCCTGCAAATGTCTCCTGCTCGTCCTCTGCTCCATTTGGTTCATCTGATCAGGTGCCTGTGAATGTCAACATCTCTCTGGCTATTCTTAGAGAACCACCTCAATGCCGGAGAGTCTGGTGTTTCACTCAATCAGATTGGCAGGGACTACAAGCAGCCATCTCTCTTCAGGACTGGTCTACTATATTTGCTGCCGCTGATGTTAACTTAGCGTCGGAATTCTTCCACAGAAACCTGCTTTCTCTGTCTGTCTGTCTGTCTCTCTTTCTCCATCTCTGTTTGTCTGTCTGTCTGTCTCTCTCTCTGTCCTCTCTCTCTGTCCTCTCTCTCTCTCTCTCTCTCTCTCTCTCTCTCTCTCTCTCTCTCTCTCTCTCTCTCTCTCTCTCTCTCTCTCTCTGTCTCTCTCTCTCTCGCGCTCTCCCCCCCCTCTCTCTCTCCCCCTCACATCTGGCTCAGCTTGACGCCGTGTACACCAAGGCCTTCAAGATCATTGGAATCTCCCGCAATGAAGCCGAGTCTATGGGTCTATCACTTTGCCATCGCAGATAGGTCACTGGTCTTTCTGTCTTCTACTGTCTCCTTTCCGGTCTTGCACCCCATGCTTTTTCCATGCGATGGTTTCTGTCGGACACACACGGTCCACCATCAACCCTCTCTGGTAAAAGTACCGAAATCCAGGATCACTGCTCACCTCCACTCATTGATTGTTATATCCCACCTCTGGAATCAATTTCCACATCCTCTTCAATCTCATTCCTCTTTCCAAGTCTTCAAGACAGCTGTTCATCACCCTCTCAGTGTACTCGCTCTTCCACGAGCCTCGACTACATGTATACACAAAAAACAAAAAACCCTCGAAGCCGGACGCTCACCTTCATTCCTAATCTCTCTATTTTCTCATCTTTGGAACTGACCTCCTGTGTTTGTTGCCTTGTGCTCTCTCCTCCAAGATGGCTTCCCTTTAGCCCCTCGTACTTTCTCCCAAATCCACCCCTTCTCTCTTCCACTCTTACTGAGTCACTGACCCCTCCAGCCTCTCTTATTTTTCCCTCTCTCCTATAAGCCCCATTCAACTATGTGTTTGCCTTATCTTCATGGATTTCTATCTGATTTCTGTGTCAAACAGATGAAGAAGAAGAATAATAATGAGAGTGTGGCTCCAAACAATCCAAAACCACAAAACAGGCAACACTGCACATTTGTGACTAACCGGCGGTGAAAGAAGAAGAAGAAGAAGATTCTTTTGACTTTTTCTGGAGTCCTGAAAGTATGAACAACTTCTGCATGATCTCACCCTCGGGCTGAGGCCCTAGACCCGAGACAATAGAAGTCTCAATGTCTGATAATCATGAACAAATATGGCACCTTAAAAATATGGCACCATATGGAAATATGGAAAAGAAAATACGGCACCATAAATGACACTTCAATCAAGGTAAATAAGTTGAAGATTGTGATGATGTCAGAATGTTAATTTCCTTTCTTTTCTCACTGATTCTGTCCCAGGTGTTAGCACCAGGTAAGCAGCATTTCGAGGCAAGCTGAGTTTCTGGCGTAGGTTTGCTTATCAAGCAGCACCGGATGGCGCTTAGCAACCGGCACAAATGTCTGTCGCTTAGCAACCGGCATCAGGCAATTGGTACATCATGGCCAGTCTCAGGTGTGTGTGCATTGAGCAGTTTAACTCAGGTATAATATTCCTGTTTGTCACGGCACTAATACACACACACTTTTATACAAATTAGAGAATTTCCATGGAAATGATCCGCAGCTCCCGAAATCCTGTTATCCTTGTTTCGATTTGCCTCTCACTAACAATGGCTTCCTTCATCGGTGTGAATTTACAGAATATATTCTCACCGAGAATTATCATTTACAATCACAATTTAAATTTACTAAATGAAGGTAAAATTATTTATCGATATATCCGACAATGGGCCACAGCCCTGGCTACCTGCACGCCCCGTGACGACCCATCTGTTTGCGAGTCACGTTCGCAGCAAGTGAACCGGGGCTGGGGGACTGGAGGGGGGGCACGGGGGATTTGGGGGGTGGGCTCACGGGTCTGCGTAATATGTTCCGCAACAGCCTGTAATGTCCTGATGTAAAATAACCATACGCGGTTACAAATGTACGGCATGCAATGCCCTCACTGAAAATGCTATGTTGTGCAAAAACAAACAAAAATCATCATCATCATCATCATTCTCATCCTCATCCTCATTCTCATCCTCATCATCATTCTCATCATCATCATCATCCTCATTCTCATCCTCATTCTCATCCTCATCATCATTCTCATCATCATCCTCATCATCATCCTCATCCTCATCATCATTCTCATCATCATTCTCATTCTCATCATCATTATCCTCCTCATCATCATCCTCATTCTCATCATCATCCTCATCGTCCTTATCATCATCATCATCAATGTACCATTGTTTTTATAGAGCGATGGTGCTGCCGAAGCAGCGTCTTGGTAAGAGTCATGCTCGGTGGTTTGCCATTGCCTTCCAGCAGTCATTGAGGGCTGGAATTTTGAATTCGTTCCAGGGTGCCGACGATAGCTCGCCGACTCTTCACGAAGCACACGGTGGGATCTTTAGCGCATTCCAACGACCAATGTTGGAACACTATAATCCTCCAACATAACGTCCTTCCAACGGATGGCGCGTGCACACACACACACACACACACACACACACACACACACACACACACACACACACACACACACACACACACACACACACACACACACACACACACACACACACACACACACACACACACACACACACACACACACACCGGAGTGTCCATTTATAGCTGGTTCGAGGTTCGAGCCCAGGTGAGCCATCTCAAGGACGAGACATACACCTGCAGAGTCAATCCTCGCAGCCCTGATCACACATCCAACATTACATCGCAAATTGCTCCGATTTTCACCATAATCGAACAAACGCGGGTTTGTATCGAGACACCCGATCGGGTACATCTGCCTGGACATTGGAGACCGTGAAGAGGTCGACCCTGATGGCTGAGAACAAGACAAAATATTTCATGAGGTGACACGGACAAACCGAGGAAGCCGTTGCGGGTTCGAATGAAACACATTTGTCGCCAACAACACAAACCTCGATCATGAATGAAGAAGGTTCGAGCGGAGAACTCATGGTCTCGCTGGACCGACCAGCCCCGAAGCCGCCTCGGGGTCCCATTCCTAGTTCAACCACGGAGCGTGTGGCAGACATCTCAGGGTAACACAGACAGACACAGACAGCGTCCACTCGTAGCGGTGTCTGTGTAATAATATGGTTTATTATATCTCTCCCTCTCTCCGACCTCCCCTCTGCCTTCTCCCTTCTCTCCTCTCCTCACCGTCACAAGCCCCAACCACCCACATCCCCACTGGCCTTTCCCTTCTCTCCTCTCCCCACCTTCACAAGTTCCAACACCCCCCCCCCCTCGCCACTCGCGTGTGGCTTTTATTATTCCTCTCTCTTTTCTTCTCTTTCTCTGTCTCTCTCTCTGTCTGTCTCGTCTGTCTCTGTCTCTGTCTCTGTCTCTGTCTCATCTCTCTCTCTCTCTCTCTCTCTCTCTCTCTCTCTCTCTCTCTCTCTCTCTCTCTCTCTCTCTCTCTCTCTCTCTCTCTCTCTCTCTCTCTCTCTCTCTCTCTCTCTCTCTCTCTGTGTCTGTCTGTCTGTCTCTCTCTACATCTCCGTCTGCATCTCTCCCTGCCTCCGTCTCTCTCTCTCTCTCTCTCTCTCTCTCTCTCTCTCTCTCTCTCTCTCTCTCTCTCTCTCTCTCTCTCTCTCTCTCTCTCTCTCTCTCTCTCTCTCTCACTCATCATCATCTCCTTTCCCCTCCTCGTCCAGGCAAAATGTCGGATGACCTCACACAAATTGCAACAAAAGCAAACTCAACAGATTTTGATTCCTGGATATGTCCTCAGTGACAGAAAAAATAGTCCGAAGGGATCCTCCGGGGGGGGGGGGGGAAGTCCTGAAATCATGGAAATCCAATATGGCCGCCACCCGGCTTTGGGGAAAATGAGAAAATTGTAAAGATTGATATTTTAAGATGTAAATATATGTTTTTCTGCATTCTAATTGTTTCTAGTTATGGTCAGTATATTGATATACAAGAATGATTATAAAAAAAGTGAAATGTATTGAGGGTAAAATAAAAAATTATAGCTTTTTGTCCAAAAATGCCAATTTTTTTGTCCCGAAAAAATTTTTTTTTACCTGATACTGATTTTGGCTCCTGGACAAAAAAAAAAGAAACGTTGAAGACACAAGATGAAATCAAGTCTATGGCAATACAATATAATTATGTAAATCATTGAAACATGACAAAATTCACAATTCCACTCGGGGCAATCACATCTGGCTGACGAAGGTTTCGAAATGAAAATGAAAATTCGCATTAAACTCAGAAACTACATCCATTATAAACTTACTATACATGTTGAGAAAAATCAAGCGTATTAAAGTTTGAACTCGACAATGTCGTCATCATCCTCATCATATATTGGGACCATATATCAACTCCATCAGTTCTTGAAGCCCGGATGACACCATCAGGTGTCCAATACATCCGAGGAAACTCATCTCTGCGTGGAAGCCGCCCAAGTGTAGGACAATCCCTTTCAGATCACTTCCCATAGGCTCCGATTTGATGATCATGAGGGCCTTCCACCAGAGGGGCTGATCAAAGGTGATTACTGGAGTGACACCGTGGCGTCGTGCATTTTCACTGACAAACATCAGGGTCGAGTATATGCATGTGATGTCACTCGATTTCATGTCTATCATGGGCAGAAACATGATAGCCGCCTTGCCAGGGTGGTCACCCTTGTGTATGAATTGCATCATTCCTGACCATGCAGGTCTGGGGGACCCAAACAAGATGGATGTCTTCCATAGAACATCAAGATTTTCAGAGCAGTTCTGGGCTTTTAGGTTGACAAGTTTCTGGTACGTCACTGCTGTCATCTCGTGACTTTCTTCCTTGTGGGACCGTATCTGCACCCTTCCAACCATTGTGACATCACGAGACGTCACCTTAGCCCTGGGTATTGGCCGGCCTGATCTGGTTCCAGGGGTGACTGCGGCAATCATCCCCATGCCATGGAATGTGCCATGGCAATCCAGTGTGTGAATGTTATGGTCCACATTGTCAACTGCATACTGCACAAACTCTGTTGTCAGGTTAGGGATGTCTGTTCCATGTGACTAAGCAGCATTTCGTTCAAACTGATGCATCACTTCATATGAACAGCAGAACCCATGATGATGAAGCGAGTCAATGAGAAATCGTGATGCGAAGTGGTGATATAGCTGCACACCCAACCCAACCTGCAGTCATGCCAGTAAGACTCTGGGTCTAGTTGCCTGCACTATGGCTTGCCCAATTGAAGCCACTTTAACACCATCTTTCTTTCCCACAAATAGTCCTTCAAGCAGTACCAGCAGAGTATCTGGTAAGTATTTAATGCCAGCCTCTTGCGATTGCAGGTCTTCACCACATGGGTAGACTTCATGGGATGTTTCAATGGTTCTAATGTCTTCTTTGATGAGTTTGGCAGCGGCCTGTACAAGCTTGATTTTCTCTTCAGTAGTGTCTTTTTCCTGCTGCTGGATGTTGTATTATTCCTGAAGCACTGCCCTGGCTGTTCTCCTGAAGGTGACCACGTTCAGGTTGCCGTTAATCGCAGTTTGGATTATCCTGTCACCAAAGTGTTCCCACAGCCTTGCCTTCATGTGGGTGTAGCTGTATGCTTCGTGGTTAGTGCCTGCCAGTTTCTGTGTCATGAGGTCAATGAGATCATTGATGGTGATCTGCTCATCATCATTTTCCTCAAGATATCTTGCCACTTGCAAGAATGCTGCTGTCTTCTCATCGCCTCGAGGCCGTCCAAGCTTTGTCCTCTTGGATTCTTCGGTGTCCGTCATCTGAGCTATTGGTATCTGTTTATTTGTGCGAAAGTTAACACTGCATGTCTGGTGGTAAGCTGCATCTGCTGCGTGCAAGTCATGCACATGCAGCATCCGTGCCTTCACAGCATCTGACCAAACATCGGCTCGTTCGCGGCTTATAGCCAGGAGCGTGTCCTTCAATTCAATTGTCTTTACTTTAAGCACATCCTGCGTCTTCTGCTTCCTCCCAAACTTGGCTAGTCTACCACAGAAAAGGCAATCAGTGTTGAAAGAAAACCCCTCCTCAGATGACCTAAGTACATGTCTATCACTGCTTGTACTGGCCTTTGACTCTTCTTTCCTGGTATCCTTGGCTATCTGATGTGGGTTGCAGTATATACGCCGGCAGTCTTTGTGCACCCTTTCCCCAGGTACAGTGTGAATGCTGTCTTTCCTTGCGCTGCTGGCCTGGTTGATGGCTGAGCACCCCTTTTCTGTTAGAGTTGAAGCTGATGGGCCTCCTCCATCCTGTTTGCAGATGGCACACCGTTCAGGTCCCTCCATGCCTGAAAATAAAAATCCAGAATTAGTATAATTTTTTTAAGTTTGAACTGACAATGTTATATTAACAAATAAACATAGCTATGGTATTTAAAATCAGAATTTGTCTTTATCCTATTAATGTATTAGCTATAGCCTGGCGTTTATCCTTTGTTTGGACCGATTATGCACAAAGTGCACATATTTCAAATTAATGGGGTAGGGGTAGGCAAATGGAATATATTCAATAAAAATTAATATTGTGTGTTAATTCTTTCACCAGAGGATAGTACTAATGTCCCTGTATCTGGAAATATATGGTATGTATGCCTGGGGATACATATGTTCTTATATGAACAAACTTTCTCAAGTCAAAATATTTTTTAGGGAAAAAATATTGACATTTTTTGGCAAAAAAGCTATAATTTTTTATTTTACTCTCAATACATTTCACTTTTTTATAATTATTCTTGTATATCAATATACTGACCATAACTAGAAACAATTAGAATGCAGAAAAACATATATTTGCTTCTTAAAATATCAATCTTTACAATTTTCACATTTTTGCCGAAGCCGGGTGGCGGCCATATTGGATTTCCATGATTTCAGGACTTCCCCCCCGGAGGATCCCTTAGGACTTTTTTTCTGTCACTGAAGACATATTCAGGAATCAAAATCTGTTGAGTTTGCTTTTGTTGCAATTTGTGTGAGGTTGACCAAATATTTCTGCTAAAATGCCTGTAACTATCCAGCTTCACCTCACCCAAGGGTGTAACCAGAATTTCTCTGAGGGGAGAGTCTCACGAATCACGTTGCTGGTCAAACAACATCAATAATCACGACATGATATTGAAAGGAGTTTCGAAAAAATATCTATCGGGACACCGGAGAAGTTATTGGGCGAAAGGTCTGAAGGTCTATGCTTGCGTGAGACTTTGTAGTGTACTTTTCATCGGTGCCAATTTGAACTTTGTTCCATTTACTTGTCCAACTACGAGCAGTCGTGTCGGCATGGTTTTAAAAATCCGGTTTCAAACCAATCATTTTGCCCCACACTACTATCGGGCTCTTGAACCTCCCCCTCGAGGGATGGTGTTGAGGAAGGCTTGAACGGAAGTGTGACGACGCTTTTCCTGTCTGGCAGCTCACTATTTACTCCTTCGTAAAAAGGACTCACAGGACTCACTATTGGAGTTTACTGTAGTTTACTGGAGCTAAACTGTATTAACAGTCCTATCTTCAGCGACACATTTCCTCTTTTGACTCACGGAGCTTTGTACCACATGCCGCGTCGCGGATCGCTATCTTCAGTGGGTTTTGAGTCTTTTCAACCAACGGGACTTCTATCATCGAACTCCTTTTCGGGAGCAGCTTATTCCCACGGGCACTGGCCATTTATGCCAACCACGACATGAAATGAATCATTTTATTTTGTGGACACGATGCCGAATCGACCCACTGGTGATCCGCCATTTCTTGCTTCTTATTGAACCCGTGACTGTATTCATACACACTCAAGGTTAACAGCTTACGGGACACCACTCAGACTGGACAAAGTCATCAACCTTTAGCGGTGAGTAGAAGTCGATAACTCTATTTTCATTATGGTGACCACGACGTGATCTCTTGTTATCGTGCCTGTCAAAGTTATGTCCGACGATGATGTCCACCAAGGTGCATCCACTGAGGTAGTGGCCGTTAGTTTAAAACTTCCTCCCTTCTGGCTCAACGATCCGACATTTTGGTTTGTGCGAGTTGAAGTGACTGGGCGTGTCACCACCGAGGATAGACGCTTCACTTATGTTGTTGGATCTCTCCAGCCAGAATTAGCACAAGAAGTGAAGGATCTCCTAATTGCTCCTCCAACCTCGGAACGTTATACTAAACTCAAGGCTGAGCTCATCAGGCGTACTTCAGCTTCAGGTCAATTAGACTACACCAACTACTCATTTCTGAAGAGCTTGGTGACAGAAAACCCTCAGCTTTTTCAAAGGATGAGATAGCTGCTTGGCGACAATGCAATGGAGAATACCATCTTAAAGCAGCTGTTTCTACAGAGACTTCCCACCAACATCCAACTGACCTTGGCCTCAACTAAAGAGGCTGGTGACATCGAACAACTGGCGGAACTCGCCGACAAGATCATGGAGGTCTCTTCTCCTTTGTCCTCCACTACGCACATAGGAGCTGGTTTAAAACCTCAACAGAAAATTGCACCTCAATCAGACCAAGTCTGTGCCTTGTCCACACAGGTTGAGAACTTGATCAGACAGGTACAAAATCCCATGACACAACTACAGGAGGAATGAGAGAGGAGTACAAGCCGTGGGCGTGGTCCATCTCGAAGTCGATCAAGAGGACACAATCCAAGGTCAAGCGACCAACATTCCGAACAGATGTGTTGGTACCACTGGAAGCTTTGGGGAAAAGTTCACAAATGCATCGGTCCACTCTCATAGCAGTCCCGCCCTTCGGGACAGGGACTTTCAGGTCCTCACATGACAGGGACTTTCAGGAAGGAAAGCAGGGAATTTGAAGGAGGTGAGTTTGGGTTGCATGAGCGGGGGTAGAAAAGATTGTGGTTTTGGATGGGGGAAGATAAGCGATGGTGGTGAACAGCTGTTTTGAAGGTCTGGGGGGGAAGAGTGCGATTGAAGAGAGTGTGGGAGTTTGTTCAAAAGGTGGGGAAAAAGAAGAATGAAAGAGTGAAGGTGAGCAGTGATTCTTGATTTTGGTAGTTTTCCCAGAAGGGGGTTGATGGCAGACCTTGAGCACCCTGTGGAATTATGGGGCAACATATTGTAGACAGTGCTGGGGGGGGGGGGGTGGCGAGACTGGAGAGGAGACAGTAGAAGACAGACTACCGACTTGCCTGCGGTGAGAGAGCGAGAGACCCAAAGACTCAGCTTCATCATGGGAGATACCAATGATCCTAAATGCCTTGGTTTCCACAGAGTGAAGCCAAGGAAGATGAGAGGCAGGAGCACCAGCCCAGAGGGGAGAGCAGTACTCCATCAGGTGGTGGGCGAAAACTTTGTATGTGGTCAGGAGCTCAGGTGTGCCAAGGAATGACTTTGCACGATGGAGGATGCCCAGTTGGCGACTGGCTTTGCAGGCCAGGTTGTAAATGTGGCTTTCCCAGGAAAGATCATTGTCGATAGTGAGATCCAGAAGCTTGAATGAAAGGACTTCTTCAAGAGGACTGTCGAGAAATTAGATGGGGGAGGGGGGTTCCAGATGGTCCTTTTGTGGAGACATAGTGAGAGTGTGAGATTTGTCAGGATTGCAAGTCATGTTCCACGTGTTGGACCAGCTTTTGATTTTATCCAGATCTGCAGAGAGTGAAGAAGCTACTGCTTGCTGGTCTGCAGGATGGCAGATAGTATGACAGAGGGTGGAGTCAGCAGCAAAGAGATAGAGGATTTTCCAGAGAGTCGGAGAGATCATTGATGAAAACCAGTAAAAGACCAGGACCCAGAACACTACCTTGAGGAACTCCAGCGTGGACAGGAAGAGGGGATAAAATAACTCCATTTAGGGCCACATGTTGCCTGCGACAGGAGAGGAAGTCTGCGAGTCATGAGTGGAGATGGCCTTGGATACCATAGGAAGAGAATTTTGTGAGCAGGGCAGTGTGCCAGTCTGCCAGACCGTATCGAAAGCACGTGGTATGTCTCGGGATATGGCTCTGATTTCACGTCTGGCATTGAGGACCTCCAGCCGTTGTTGGGAGAGTAGAAGCAGCATATCCAGGGTAGAGTGATCTGGTCTGAAACCAAATTGATGATCGGAAATCAAGCCATTGAAGAAGAGGATGGATTTAATGTCTGAAGCGATGATGGATTCATGACCTTGCTGATGATTGGGAGAAGGCTGATTGGTCTGTAGTTGCAGAGATCTGTTTTTGCACCTTTTTGTGCAGAGTGGTAATGTTTGCTGATTTCCAAGCAGATGGCAGATGACCTTGAGCAAATGAGATGGTGAGCAAGAGCAGCAGAGCAGGTTTTTAGGACACGTGGGCTGATGCCGTCTGGACCAGTTGCAGAATCTGAGTCGAGGTTTGACGGCAAGCTCTCCACCTTGTCAGGAGAAAAGGACACAGAGTCCAGGGACAGTTGGGTGCGACTGGGTAAGGTGGGTAGAGAAAGTGATGGGTTTTGGACACAAGATTTAGAAGCAAACACTGAGTTTAAGCATTCAGCCTTTTCACGTGCCATGCCAGCTGTGCGTCCATTTGAGGTAAGGGAGAGGGAACGGAGGGGGAATGTTCAAAATGTTGCTGGGAGGGGATGTTATTTCCACCCAAAAAGGCCCCAAAAAGACGACTCCGTGTTATTTCCGCACTCGCTTAGCCGATGTTGCTTCAGAATCGACTGCAAAAAATCAGGAGGAATTCCCATGTTTTATTGCGTCCCCCCCCCCTCCCCTTGGAAAAAAAAAATTCCATTACCAACCAGCTTGCCAAGCCAGCCATTCCTTATCAACCATTTCGTTGGAGTGCGTGCTTCAGTGCTTAAGCCACTTTGGGGAGTACTCTTCAAGCTGATTGGTAATGGAACACACCGCAGCACTTGCAAGGGTGTGTTCAGTTCCCAAATTTTTTATTTTCTTATTTTTTTGTATAGCATAGACGAGGCTCGTGGAAGAGTTAAAAGTTTATTGTTGAGTGGTCGACTTGTATGTGCCCCAAATGTGCTCGACCGAAGACCCTTTTCTGGTTCTGCTGATTGTGCAATGGAGAAAGTTCACTTCGGGAAATTTTCAACCATTTTAACCTTGTGTTGAGATATTTCACCGCTTTTCACCACTGCTGGGGTAGTTTTGTGTCATCCTTGGGACGGGTGTCTGACTTTAGATTTTAAAAACCGCAATGTTCACCTGTGTACATGGGTTCGTCCATTTCCAAATGAGGGGTGTTTTGTGATCCCACAATAAATTGTAGTGTGGATTTGTGAAACAATATCGAAATACATACTTAATGGATTACATGAGGAATTATATAAATTTTATTGTGATTATTGTTGTATTCGTACACATTAAACGTTGTTATTATTCCTCTTGTTTTCTCAATTAATACTAACCTCACCCTCTAATTTTGTAATTGTCTCGTCTCATTAAACATCAGAGGAAACATTTTTTAATTGATTCATTTTTTCACAGTGATTTTTTTCCTTGAGATGGAGCATTCCCTTTGTGATGTGTTTATCACCACTCACAAGGTGATACGTTTTATTGGCAAAGTGAGACCCCACAATCCACCATCGGGGGCCCTGTCTTGAAACATTGTGAACCAAGATCGGTCATGTGGGGCCCTCATGTTACCTGGGGCCTCTATATTATCTGGGGCCCCCATGTTATCTGGGGCCTCCATGTTATCTGGGGCCCTCATGTTATCTGGGGCCTCCATGTTATCTGGGGCCCCCATGTTATCTGGGGCCTCCATGTTATCTGGGGCCTCCATGTTATCTGGGGCCTCCATGTTATCTGGGGCCTCCATGTTATCTGGGGCCCTCATGTTATCTGGGGCCTCCATGTTATCTGGGGCCTCCATGTTATCTGGGGCCTCCATGTTATCTGGGGCCCCATGTTATCTGGGGCCTCCATGTTATCTGGGCCCTCAATGTTATCTGGGGCCTCCATGTTATCTGGGGCCCCCATGTTATCTGGAGCCCTCATGTTATCTGGGGCCCTCATGTTTTCTGGGGCTCTCATGTTATCTGGGGCCCTCATGTTATCTGGGGCCCCCATGTTATCTGGGCCTCCCATGTTATCTGGGCCCTCAATGTTATCTGGGGCCTCAATGTTATCTGGGGCCTCCATGTTATCTGGGGCCCCCATGTTATCTGGAGCCCTCATGTTATCTGGGGCCCTCATGTTTTCTGGGGCTCTCATGTTATCTGGGGCCCTCATGTTATCTGGGGCCTCCATGTTATCTGGGGCCTCCATGTTATCTGGATCCCTCATGTTATCTGGGGCCTCCATGATATTTGAGGCCTCCATGTTATCTGGGGCCTCCATGTTATCTGGGGCCCCCATGTTATCTGGGGCCCCCATGTTATCTGGGGCCTCCATATTATCTGGGGCCCCCATGTTATCTGGGCCCCCCATGTTATCTGGGCCCCCCATGTTATCTGGGCCCCACATGTTATCTGAGGCCCCCATGTTATCTGGGGCCCCATGCAATGGCATGGCCCTTACACCACCTCTCCCCGGGGACCCTGGGCACGGCCCTTGTGTGCTTGTAAGTTAATTCCCAACTGGCGGGAGTTCGCTGGAGTTGAACCGCATTCACAGTCCCATCTTCAGCGACACATTTCCCCTCTTGACTCACGGAGCTTCGTACCAGATGCCGTGTCACGGATCCCGATCTTCAGGGATTTTCAGTCTTTTCAACCAGTGGGATTTCTATCACCAAACCCCTTTTGGGGGACAGCTTATTCCCACGGACACCGGCTATTTATGACACCTCTGTCATCGAGTGGATCATATTATTTTGTGCACCATTATGTTGTTCTATCCTCCGTATCTGTGTGTGCACGGGGTTACCGTGCAGGGGCCATTCCGGGCGAGCATGGTTTTGGCCCAGTCGGGCACGTTGTGTGATGAGTGATATTAAAGTTGATTTCAACCTCATCAAGATTGGTGTTTGGCCGTGGTGTTCCGCTGGGGATTCCCGTGAATCTTTGGGGCTTGGTGGCAGCGTCGGGATATGATTACACGCACTCTTCATCCTGGAGACGGCGATCGACAGAACGTCCCTGTTACGAGAGCTATCTTTGAACCCCAATCACACCTCACAAGAAGGTGAGCGGCCAACCAGCTCGTTCTGTAGCTGTGTCAAAAACATCGTCTGTCCAACGTACCCGTCATCAAAGTGGCCACCACACAAAGTGCACCAAAGCAGTGGTCACTCAGCAAGAGTGAAACGGTAAACTCACTTGAATGTTGGAGATACAATTTCCTTTATATTTTATCGCTCGATCCCAACTTTGCTCCCTTCCTCACCGAGGGCGTCACCTGGGAGAAGAAGAGCAGAGTATTCCCTCTTCATGGACTTTAGGACGATGGTGAGAGTGTCCCCGTTGAGCGGCGACGCACTGCCCAACAGAAAGTCGCCGTACTGGAACTTATGCTGGGTCAGATTGCAAACTACTGCCCTGTGATATCCCATAACACCATATTCTGAAACTCCACTTCCGTAGCCAACATATGGCAGTCGATTGGACAACATTTTGGATTCCAGCCGACGGGTGCACACTTCATTGTCTTTGCAGCGATACGCCATGACCCTGAGGAGCGCCATGAGACTTGTACCAATGCCTGATGGCGTTTGTGGAAGATACCTTGCTTCAACGAGATGGTGGCATCTCCCACCAGAACCAGGTGATCACTGAAGTTGAGGAGACGTCCCCCTCGCTGGAGAACTTTGTTGTGCTCACATGGCTTCATCTTGTTCACAGTGGACTCCCCGGACTCGTCAAACAACGCTAATGGAACTGAGCTCAGGTCCCACACCTTAGCCTCCAGAAAGCCGGAGATATCCCAGGCACTTGACTCATTATTAGATGAGCTCCACACTGCTGAAGATGCAAAGTCATTGCGTACTGTAACGTCTCGATGACAAGCCTCCCGCCGGCATCATTCCCATCATCAAAACCCCGTCAAGTCCTTTCGGGGACTCGTTCCAACCTTATGAAGTCCTGTCCCCTCTGCAAACAAGTTCGTCGTACTGATTACAGTCATTTCCTCAGCGAATGTCCTTTCCTCCCCGAACGAGATTGTTGCTATATTGCAAGAGCACGCCAAGTGGCTGATATAACTGAAGAGTCAGACGACGAGCCTGGAGGCATAACATGTGCCCATGAGAACAAGATAGTTAGTAACACAGATTTTACAGAACCGGCCACAACACTACGTGTCCAGATTCACCAGTCTCCATATATTGACACCTTCCACGGTCACCACACAACCTGAGTCACCATTGACAGCGGTGCCATGGGAAACCTGATTCGTGAGACAACTGCAAGAAATTTAGGAGCCAAGATTCAGAAGAGTGCGTAGTCCGTTCGTCAGGCTGATGGATTGTCCCCTCATCAAATTGTTGGTGAGACGAGACTGACATTGACATGTGACGGAAGAGAATTTCAGTTTGAGGGCCTGGTCGTCAAAAATCTTGACGTGGAGATACTTGCGCGAATGCCTTTCATGGAGTCTAATGACCTCTCAATCCGCCCTGCGAAGTACCAAGTTATCCTGGGTGATGGCACCACATACGTGTATGGGTCTCAGGGAAGGAGCCTTGATCGCCATGCAGTACGTCGAGCTCATGTACTACGTGCCCCACCCCACACAACTACTCTGTGGCCCGGAAAGTTTATCGAAATGGTCCTCCCAAATGACATGTCGAGTCGTGAACCTCAGTGTTCGCACTCGAACCTCGCACGGATGCCCCAAGTGCAAGGTCACTGCGACCAAGTGAGTTCTGGCCCCCTCCCAATATCATCCGTAGCATTAGCAGGAAGGTTCGGATCCCCAATTTAACCAACGAACCTCGAGTTCTCAAATGACAGGAGCAGTTTTGCCAAATCCGCCCTGTGTACATAACCGAGTACACCAAAGAACACCCAGGTGGTAAAACCGAGACCAGTTCCCCCAAAGTAAAACGCACACTCACATCACCCTCAGGACACGCTACGACTGTGACCCTCGACCCTGACAACATGTTCGCTCCCGACGAATGATCAAAGTTTTGTGCCCTGTTTGAAGAGTATGACGAAGTGTTTGACCCAGTGTTCCAAAGGTACAATGGTGCTGCAGGCCCCTTTGAGGCTGTTGTTAACATGGGTCCTGTTCAGCCTCCACAATGCAAAGGCCGTCTACCACAACATGCACATGATAAGCTGTGTGAATTACAACACAAATTTGATGACTTGGAGTCTTTGTTCGTCCTGAGGACATGGGGATTACTGTGGAATATCTGAATCCCTCATTCTTGATCAAGAAGCCCAGTGGCGGTTTTCGCTTCGTCACGGCCTTTGCTGATGTGGGCCGGTACAGTAAGCCCCAACCCTCTCTTATGCCAAACGTAGATTCCATCCTGCGCAAAATTTCTCAGTGGAAGTATCTAATTACAACTGACCTTACGAGTGCCTTTTACCAGATTTCATTATCCCGCCAGTCCATGAAGTACTGCGGTGTAGCCACACCCTTCCATGGAATACGTGTATATACCAGATCTGTTATGGGAATGCCTGGATCAGAGACAGCACTCGAAGAACTCATGTGCCACGTCCTTGGTGATCTCTTAGAGAATGGGACCGTCGCTAAACTCGCTGACAACCTCTATTGCGGTGCGGACACAGTGGACGAGCTCCTCCAAAACTGCAGAATGGTTTTCCATGCTCTGTATAAATGCCGACTCCACCTCTCTGCTACGAAAACAGTTATATGTCCTAAGAGCACCACCATCTGAGGATGGATCTGGTCTCGTGGTGCGATCCAGGCCAGCCCACATCGTGTGGCTATGTTCTCCACTTGTTCAGTTCCCGAGAAGGTCAGGGGAATGAGATCCTTCATCGGGGCATATAATGTTCTCGCTCGTGTTATCCCAAACTGCTCCACTCTCTTATCCCCCTTGGATGATGCTGTGGCTGGATGCCAATCACTGGACAGAGTTGTGTGGACTGATGAGTTACATGCTGCCTTCCACAGAGCCCAAGGCGCTCTTACTTCGACCCATACAGTTACTCTTCCTCGTCCTTGTGATCAGTTATGGATTGTGACAGATGGTTCCGTTAAAAAAAAAAAACACAGTGTCGGATCGACTCTGTACATCACGCGCAATGGTAGACCTCACCTTGCAGGTTTCCTCAGCGAGAAGTTACGCGGGCGCCAACCTCCCTGGTTGCCATGTGAGGTGGAGGCCCTTTCCATCACTGCATCGGTAAAACACTTCGGTCCGTTCATTATCCAGTTGAAACATCATGCATCCATCCTCACCAATAGCAAACCATGCGTACAAGCTTATGAGAAGCTCTGTCGTCGTGAGTTTTCAGCAAACCCTTGTATATCCACAATCTTGTCAACCATCAGCCATTATCAGGTGACCGTACGGTACCTCGCAGGATCCGCCAACGCCCCATCTGATTTTGCCAACTGCAATGCACCAGACTGTACCGACACCTGTCAAATTTGTACCTTCATATGACGCGAGGAGGAGGCCGTAGTCCTGCATGTGTCAGCCCAAGACATCATTTCCGGCCGTACCAAACTGCCCTTTACCAACAGAACTGCTTGGAAGGCAGTCTAGGCAGAGTGCGCAGACCTAAGGCGGACTCATGCCCACTTGGTTCAGGGCACCCGCCCATCAAGGAAAGCAACCAACATCAAGGACGTCAAGTGATACCTCCAGGTCGCTTCAGTTTCCAACGATGGTCTAATTGTAGTCCGTCAGGACAAGACCTTGTCCTCAGCATGTGAGTGCATCATTGTCCCACATCAGGTGGTCCAATGGCTTACTTACAGCGTTACACATTCAACTGGATCATCCGAGTCGCCATCAACTCAGTTCCGTGATTCACCGATATTTTTACGCTCTTCACTTGGACAGAGCAATCGACCAAGTAATCTCGAGGCGCCACCAGTGTGCTGCATTGCGCAGCGCACCCCACGCCATTATCAAGCAGTGCACTGGAGACTCTGCCACCGATGGACCCTGGTGCAACATGCGTAAGTTTGTGGGGTCCCAATTGAGGAGTGCAGCTTATCGGGTCAAAAAATCTAAATGCTACAGTCCCGGACTTCCGGAAGGATATGCTTCCACTCCCTCGCAATCGGGTGCGTGGTGGTTCACTGCAAACCGAGGACGTTTTCCTTCAACCAGCAATAAAACCACCAGATCCCCCATTCATCCCCTACGAGTTGTCTTCACCCGCCAACGGTTCTGAATCCTTGCCAATCCCTATCAGCTAAGTGCTAGATCCTGGTTCTGGTACATCACCAAAATTTAACACCCATGGACCTGATTGCTCCCAATCTATTGAGACCATCCGTGACACCTGTGAGGATCATCCAACGGTGTCCCAAACTGGATGTACACCGAGACGCTCCAACCGTCTGCGTGACCAGCCCAAACACTTCAAGGATTGTATTTTGGATGCTTAGAATCGTATTGTGGTCACAATGCTCGCATAAACACTGTCATGGGGCAGAATAATCCCCGCGACCGGAGGGCAGTCTACCTGCTGATGGTCTCAGCATACCTGACTACGAGTGCATGATTTCTGTGACCTCCCACATGCTAAGTGACCATTTAAGTATTTTTGTTTAACCTTACTTACTCTTCTGCAGTATTTGTTGCCAGTTACTGTCACCTACTTTCGTTATATATAACACCGAGAATGATAGTAGATGGATAAGCGTGAAAACGAAAGAAAAAGATGAAAAAACAAACAAGTGGCTCCGCCATGATGTTGTTCTGTACTCCATGTCTGTGTGGGCACGGGGTTTCCGTGCAGGGGCCATTCCGGGAGGGGATGGTTTTGGCCCAGTCGGGCGCGTTGTGTGATGAGTGATAAAGTTGATTTCAACCTCATCAAGATTGATGTTTTGGCCGTGGTGCTCCGCTGGGGATTCCCGTTAACCTTTGTGACGTGGTGCTCCGCTGGGGATTCCCGTTAACCTCTGTGACGTGGTACTCCGCAGGGGATTCCCGTTAACCTTTGTGACGTGGTGCTCCGCTGGGGATTCCCGTTAACCTTTGTGACGTGGTGCTCCGCTGGGGATTCCCGTTAACCTTTGTGAGTGGTGCTCCGCTGGGGATTCCCGTTAACCTTTGTGACGTGGTGCTCCGCTGGGGATTCCCGTTAACCTCTGTGACGTGGTACTCCGCAGGGGATTCCCGTTAACCTTTGTGACGTGGTGCTCCGCTGGGGATTCCCGTTAACCTTTGTGACGTGGTGCTCCGCTGGGGATTCCCGTTAACCTTTGTGACGTGGTGCTCCGCTGGGGATTCCCGTTAACCTTTGTGACGTGGTGCTCCGCTGGGGATTCCCGTTAACCTTTGTGACGTGGTGCTCCGCTGGGGATTCCCGTTAACCTTTGTGACATGGTGCTCCGCTGGGGATTCCCGTTAACCTTTGTGACGTGGTGCTCCGCTGGGGATTCCCGTTAACCTTTGTGACGTGGTGCTCCGCTGGGGATTCCCGTTAACCTCTGTGACGTGGTACTCCGCAGGGGATTCCCATTAACCTTTGTGACGTGGTGCTCCGCTGGGGATTCCCGTTAACCTTTGTGACGTGGTGCTCCGCTGGGGATTCCCGTTAACCTTTGTGACGTGGTGCTCCGCTGGGGATTCCCGTTAACCTTTGTGACGTGGTGCTCCGCTGGGGATTCCCGTTAACCTTTGTGACGTGGTGCTCCGCTGGGGATTCCCATTAACTTTTGTGACGTGGTGCTTCGCTGGGTTTCCCGTTAATCTTTGTGACGTGGTGCTCCGCTGGGGATTCCCGTTAACCTCTGTGACGTGGTACTCCGCTGGGGATTCCCGTTAACCTTTGTGACGTGGTGCTCCGCTGGGTATCCCGTTAACCTTTGAGACGTGGTGCTCCGCTGGGGATTCCCGTTAACCTTTGTGACGTGGTGCTCCGCTGGGGATTCCCGTTAACCTCTGTGACGTGGTACTCCGCTGGGGATTCCCGTTAACCTTTGTGACGTGGTGCTCCGCTGGGGATTCCCGTTAACCTTTGTGACGTGGTGCTCCGCTGGGGATTCCCATTAACCTTTGTGACGTGGTGCTTCGCTGGGTTTCCCGTTAACCTTTGTGACGTGGTGCTCCGCTGGGGATTCCCGTTAACCTTTGTGACGTGGTGCTCCGCTGGGGATTCCCATTAACTTTTGTGACGTGGTGCTTCGCTGGGTTTCCCGTTAATCTTTGTGACGTGGTGCTCCGCTGGGGATTCCCGTTAATCTTTGTGACGTGGTGCTCCGCTGGGGATTCCCGTTAATCTATGTGACGTGGTGCTCCGCTGGGGATTCCCGTTAACCTTTGTGACGTGGTGCTCCGCTGGGGATTCCCGTTAACCTTTGTGACGGTGGACATGACGCCGAATCGGCCCACTGGTGATCCACCATTTCTTGCTTCTTATTGAACTCGTGACTGTATTCATGCACACTCAAGGTTAACAGGTCATGGGACACACCGCTCAGACTGGACGAAGTCATGAACCTTAATCGGTGAGTGGAAGTCGATAACTCAATAACTTTATGTGGAGTATTTGGCTCCCTGCCCGATAAACCCTCTTGTTGTTGCTGCTGCGTCGTCGTCGTCGTCACACTCCTCGGACTTAATTACATCCTCCCTTTCCTTTCACAAGAACACTTAAAATTCACTTTATTCCGATCAATGTGACGCGACGTTCAATCATGAAGAGAACCGGTCAACGATAGAGAAGGCATGACGGTGATGTTAATTATGAAGAAGAAGAAGAGGAGGAAGAGGATGACGGTGATGTTCGTTCTGAAGAGGAAGAAGAAGAAGAGGATGACGACGCCACCGCCATTCAGGTATTGACCGCATGACGTCAACACGCTCAATGCTTGTTTGCTGCCGGAAGTCGGGCAGGTGAGCAATGGCCGCCTTACTTGGTTATGAACGTGTGTTCAGAAAGGTTTTAAACATGTAAAGGTTGTTTAGTTTACGTTTTGTATTGATCACGTGTTCGTCGTATTTGCGCGGAACGAGGAGTTTGATATTTGTTTGTCGTGTTGTGTCACGTGACGGAATAAATAATTCACTTCAGGTTACTCGGTGAGAGGATTTGTTTCTTCTTTGTCGTTTAAACGGTTTTGTTCCCCGTGAGTTTGATCTTATCAATAAACAAGATGTCTGTAATAAAAACTCTCACTACTCGTGTTTGTTCTGAGTAAGAGAGTTATGAAGGTGAGGTTTGGGGGGGACGAGAGGGAATGATGGTGGGGGAGGGGGGAAACTGGGCGGGGGGACGAGAGGGAATGATGGTGGGGGAGGGGGAAACTGGGCGGGGGACGAGAGGTGATGGTGGTGGTGGAGGGGAGAGACGGGGGGCGAGAGGTGATGATGGAGGGGGGACGAGAGGTGATGATGGAGGGGGGAACAGTGGTGATGTTTGTGGGGGGGAACAGTGGTGATGTTTGTGGGGGGGGAACAGTGGTGATGTTTGTGGGGGGGAACAGTGGTGATGTTTGTGGGGGGGAACAGTGGTGATGTTTGTGGGGGGGAACAGTGGTGATATTTGTAGGGGGAACAGTGGTAATGTTTGTGGGGGGGAACAGTGGTGATGTTTGTGGGGGGGGGGAACAGTGGTAATGTTTGTGGGGGGGAACAGTGGTAATGTTTGTGGGGGGGGGGAACAGTGGTGATGTTTGTGGGGGGAACAGTGGTGATGTTTGTGGGGGGGGGAACAGTGGTGATGTTTTGGGGGGGGAACAGTGGTGATGTTTGGGGGGGAACAGTGGTGATGTTTTGGGGGGGAACAGTGGTGATGTTTGTGGGGGGAACAGTGGTGATGTTTGTGGGGGGGAACAGTGGTGATGTTTGTGGGGGGAACAGTGGTGATGTTTGTGGGGGGAACAGTGGTGATGTTTGTGGGGGGGAACAGTGGTGATGTTTGTGGGGGGGAACAGTGGTGATGTTTGTGGGGGGGAACAGTGGTGATGTTTGTGGGGGGAACAGTGGTGATGTTTGTGGGGGGGGAACAGTGGTGATGTTTGTGGGGGGGAACAGTGGTGATGTTTGTGGGGGGGGGAACAGTGGTGATGTTTGTGGGGGGGGAACAGTGGTGATGTTTGTGGGGGGGAACAGTGGTGATGTTTGTGGGGGGGGAACAGTGGTGATGTTTGTGGGAGGGAACAGTGGTGATGTTTGTGGGAGGGGAACAGTGGTGATGTTTGTGGGAGGGAACAGTGGTGATGTTTGTGGGAGGGGAACAGTGGTGATGTTTGTGGGAGGGGAACAGTGGTGATGTTTGTGGGAGGGGAACAGTGGTGATGTTTGTGGGAGGGGAACAGTGGTGATGTTTGTGGGAGGGGAACAGTGGTGATGTTTGTGGGAGGGAACAGTGGTGATGTTTGTGGGAGGGAACAGTGGTGATGTTTGTGGGAGGGGAACAGTGGTGATGTTTGTGGGAGGGGAACAGTGGTGATGTTTGTGGGAGGGAACAGTGGTGATGTTTGTCGGAGGGGAACAGTGGTGATGTTTGAGGGAGGGGAACAGTGGTGCTGTTTGAGGGAGGGGAACAGTGGTGATGTTTGTGGGAGGGGAACAGTGGTGATGTTTGTGGGAGGGGAACAGTGGTGATGTTTGTGGGAGGGGAACAGTGGTGATGTTTGTGGGAGGGGAACAGTGGTGATGTTTGTGGGAGGGGAACAGTGGTGATGTTTGTGGGAGGGGAACAGTGGTGATGTTTGTGGGAGGGGAACAGTGGTGATGTTTGTGGGAGGGGAACAGTGGTGATGTTTGTGGGAGGGGAACAGTGGTGATGTTTGTGGGAGGGGAACAGTGGTGATGTTTGTGGGAGGGGAACAGTGGTGATGTTTGTGGGAGGGAACAGTGGTGATGTTTGTGGGGGGGAACAGTGGTGATGTTTGTGGGGGGGGGGAACAGTGGTGATGTTTGTGGGGGGGAACAGTGGTGATGTTTGTGGGGGGGGAACAGTGGTGATGTTTGTGGGGGGGGAACAGTGGTGATGTTTGTGGGGGGGGGGAACAGTGGTGATGTTTGTGGGGGGGAACAGTGGTGATGTTTGTGGGGGGGGAACAGTGGTGATGTTTGTGGGGGGGAACAGTGGTGATGTTTGTGGGGGGGGAACAGTGGTGATGTTTGTGGGGGGGAACAGTGGTGATGTTTGTGGGGGGGGGAACAGTGGTGATGTTTGTGGGGGGGAACAGTGGTGATGTTTGTGGGGGGGAACAGTGGTGATGTTTGTGGGGGGGAACAGTGGTGATGTTTGTGGGGGGGAACAGTGGTGATGTTTGTGGGGGGAACAGTGGTGATGTTTGTGGGGGGGAACAGTGGTGATGTTTGTGGGGGGGAACAGTGGTGATGTTTGTGGGGGGGAACAGTGGTGATGTTTGTGGGGGGAACAGTGGTGATGTTTGTGGGGGGAACAGTGGTGATGTTTGTGGGGGGAACAGTGGTGATGTTTGTGGGGGGAACAGTGGTGATGTTTGTGGGGGGGAACAGTGGTGATGTTTGTGGGGGGGGGAACAGTGGTGATGTTTGTGGGGGGGGAACAGTGGTGATGTTTGTGGGGGGGAACAGTGGTGATGTTTGTGGGGGGGGAACAGTGGTGATGTTTGTGGGGGGGAACAGTGGTGATGTTTGTGGGGGGGAACAGTGGTGATGTTTGTGGGGGGGAACAGTGGTGATGTTTGTGGGGGGGAACAGTGGTGATGTTTGTGGGGGGGAACAGTGGTGATGTTTGTGGGGGGGAACAGTGGTGATGTTTGTGGGGGGGAACAGTGGTGATGTTTGTGGGGGGGAACAGTGGTGATGTTTGTGGGGGGGAACAGTGGTGATGTTTGTGGGGGGAACAGTGGTGATGTTTGTGGGGGGGAACAGTGGTGATGTTTGTGGGGGGAGAACAGTGGTGATGTTTGTTGGGGGGAGAACAGTGGTGATGTTTGTTGGGGGGAGAACAGTGGTGATGTTTGTGGGGGGGAGAACAGTGGTGATGTTTGTGGGGGGAGAACAGTGGTGATGTTTGTGGGGGGGGAACAGTGGTGATGTTTGTGGGGGGGGGGAACAGTGGTGATGTTTGTGGGGGGGAACAGTGGTGATGTTTGTGGGGGGGGGAACAGTGGTGATGTTTGTGGGGGGAACAGTGGTGATGTTTGTGGGGGGGAACAGTGGTGATGTTTGTGGGGGGGAACAGTGGTGATGTTTGTGGGGGGGAACAGTGGTGATGTTTGTGGGGGGGAACAGTGGTGATGTTTGTGGGGGAGGGGAACAGTGGTGATGTTTGTGGGGGAGGGAACAGTGGTGATGTTTGTGGGGAGGGGAACAGTGGTGATGTTTGTGGGGGAGGGAACAGTGGTGATGTTTGTGGGGAGGGGAACAGTGGTGATGTTTGTGGGGGAGGGAACAGTGGTGATGTTTGTGGGGGAGGGAACAGTGGTGATGTTTGTGGGGAGGGGAACAGTGGTGATGTTTGTGGGGGAGGGAACAGTGGTGATGTTTGTGGGGAGGGGAACAGTGGTGATGTTTGTGGGGGAGGGAACAGTGGTGATGTTTGTGGGGGAGGGAACAGTGGTGATGTTTGTGGGGAGGGAACAGTGGTGATGTTTGTGGGGGGAACAGTGGTGATGTTTGTGGGGGGGAACAGTGGTGATGTTTGTGGGGGGGAACAGTGGTGATGTTTGTGGGGGGGAACAGTGGTGATGTTTGTGGGGGGGAACAGTGGTGATGTTTGTGGGGGCGGAACAGTGGTGATGTTTGTGGGGGGGAACAGTGGTGATGTTTGTGGGGGGAACAGTGGTGATGTTTGTGGGGGGGAACAGTGGTGATGTTTGTGGGGGGGAACAGTGGTGATGTTTGTGGGGGGGAACAGTGGTGATGTTTGTGGGGGGGGAACAGTGGTGATGTTTGTGGGGGGGAACAGTGGTGTTTGTGGGGGGGGAACAGTGGTGTTTGTGGGGGGGAACAGTGGTGTTTGTGGGGGGGGAACAGTGGTGATGTTTGTGGGGGGGAACAGTGGTGATGTTTGTGGGGGGGGAACAGTGGTGATGTTTGTGGGGGGGAACAGTGGTGATGTTTGTGGGGGGGGAACAGTGGTGATGTTTGTGGGGGGGAACAGTGGTGATGTTTGTGGGGGGGAACAGTGGTGATGTTTGTGGGGGGGAACAGTGGTGATGTTTGTGTGGGGGGAACAGTGGTGATGTTTGTGTGGGGGGAACAGTGGTGATGTTTGTGGGGGGGGAACAGTGGTGATGTTTGTGTGGGGGGGAACAGTGGTGATGTTTGTGGGGGGGAACAGTGGTGATGTTTGTGGGGGGGGGAACAGTGGTGATGTTTGTGGGGGGGAACAGTGGTGATGTTTGTGGGGGGGAACAGTGGTGATGTTTGTGGGGGGGAACAGTGGTGATGTTTGTGGGGGGGAACAGTGGTGATGTTTGTGGGGGGGAACAGTGGTGATGTTTGTGGGGGGGAACAGTGGTGATGTTTGTGGGGGGGAACAGTGGTGATGTTTGCCCAGGGGGGGGAACAGTGGTGATGTTTGTGGGGGGGGGAACAGTGGTGATGTTTGTGGGGGGGAACAGTGGTGATGTTTGTGGGGGGGAACAGTGGTGATGTTTGTGGGGGGGAACAGTGGTGATGTTTGTGGGGGGGAACAGTGGTGATGTTTGTGGGGGGGAACAGTGGTGATGTTTGTGGGGGGGAACAGTGGTGATGTTTGTGGGGGGGGAACAGTGGTGATGTTTGTGGGGGGAACAGTGGTGATGTTTGTGGGGGGGAACAGTGGTGATGTTTGTGGGGGGAACAGTGGTGATGTTTGTGGGGGGGAACAGTGGTGATGTTTGTGGGGGGGGAACAGTGGTGATGTTTGTGGGGGGAACAGTGGTGATGTTTGTGGGGGCGGAACAGTGGTCATGTTTGTGGGGGTGGGAACAGTGGTGATGTTTGTGTGGGTGGGAACAGTGGTGATGTTTGTGTGGGTGGGAACAGTGGTGATGTTTGTGGGTGGGAACAGTGGTGATGTTTGTGTGGGTGGGAACAGTGGTGATGTTTGTGGGGGGGAACAGTGGTGATGTTTGTGGGGGGGAACAGTGGTGATGTTTGTGGGGGGGAACAGTGGTGATGTTTGTGGGGGGGAACAGTGGTGATGTTTGTGGGGGGAACAGTGGTGATGTTTGTGGGGGGGAACAGTGGTGATGTTTGTGGGGGGGAACAGTGGTGATGTTTGTGGGGGGGAACAGTGGTGATGTTTGTGGGGGGGGGAACAGTGGTGATGTTTGTGGGGGGGAACAGTGGTGATGTTTGTGGGGGGGAACAGTGGTGATGTTTGTGGGGGGGAACAGTGGTGATGTTTGTGGGGGGGAACAGTGGTGATGTTTGTGGGGGGGAACAGTGGTGATGTTTGTGGGGGGGGGAACAGTGGTGATGTTTGTGGGGGGGAACAGTGGTGATGTTTGTGGGGGGGAACAGTGGTGATGTTTGTGGGGGGGGAACAGTGGTGATGTTTGTGGGGGGGAACAGTGGTGATGTTTGTGGGGGGGGAACAGTGGTGATGTTTGTGGGGGGGGAACAGTGGTGATGTTTGTGGGGGGGAACAGTGGTGATGTTTGTGGGGGGGAACAGTGGTGATGTTTGTGGGGGGGAACAGTGGTGATGTTTGTGGGGGGGAACAGTGGTGATGTTTGTGGGGGGGAACAGTGGTGATGTTTGTGGGGGGGGAACAGTGGTGATGTTTGTGGGGGGGAACAGTGGTGATGTTTGTGGGGGGGGGAACAGTGGTGATGTTTGTGGGGGGGAACAGTGGTGATGTTTTTTGCGGGGGGAACAGTGGTGATGTTTGTTGGCAGGGGTGGGGGGAGCGGTGGTGATGATTGTTTGGGGGTTGAGCAGTGGTGGTGAGGTTTGGAAGGGGAGCGGTGGTGAGGTTTGGAGGGGACCGGTGGTGAGGTTTGTGGGGGGGCAGTGTCGAGGTTTGTTGAGGGTGAGCGGTGGCAAAGTTTGTGGGGGTGGGGGGTGCGGTGACGAGGTTTGTGGTTGAGGAGGGGAGCGGTTGCGAGGTTTTTGGTTGGGGTGCGGGGGCAGTAGCGGAGCGAGGTTTGTGGGGGAGTGGTAGCGAGGTTTGTGGGTGGGGGAGAGCGCTTGCGAGGTTTGTGGTGGGGGTGGGGAGTGGTAGGGGGGGGAGGTTTGTAGTGGGGGGAGCGGTGGTGATGTTTGTTGTTGGTGGGGAGCGGTGGTGATGTTTGTTGGGGTGGGAGTGGTGGTGATGTTTGTTAGGGGGAGCGGTGGTGATGTCTGTTGGGGTGGGAGCGGTGGTGAGGTTTGTTGGGGGAGCGGTGGTGTTGTTTGTTGCGGGGGCGGTAGTGAGGTGAGGTGAGGTTTGTTGTTGTGGGGGATGGGGAATCGGTGGAGATGTGAGGGGGTGGTAGCGAGTTGAGGTTTGTGGCTGGTGGGGGGGGGGTGGTGAGGGGGGAGCGGAGGCGAGGCGAGGTAAACTAACTTGAATATAATTTAACATGTAGATGTGTTCGTGTGTTTTGGGCTGGGTGTGTATATTAATGTTGTTTTTTTCACTGACATTGTTGGTTTTCTGTCTTGCAGAAGTATTGAAAAACACAAGTGCTCTGTTGTGGAACCCACAGAGTTTTTCACAAACTTTGAATTGTTTCCTGAGTGGTGGCAGCATGATTAAGCAGTTGCGTGCTTCACAGGTTTCCACAGGCTTGTATAACCTTGGCACCTAAAACAAGATGGATAGTCGTGGTCTGGGGGACATTCCTGAAATAGCCCCACCATTGCCTGTAGTCCCACCTGTCGGTGACCCATCGGATATCCAAGAACCCAAGCCTGTTCATCGGTTTGTCCCATATGCCCTTAAAAATTTATTTCAGAGAAACCCGGAACCACCACAATGGGAATTGCCTGCTGCAGATGCATGGCAATATGACCTCTCGATGGATGATGATGATGACGATCATCTTAATCATCACAGCACTGAAGGATTGCCAAACCAGAACCTGCCACCACCAACAGAGAGTTGGAATGGTGGATCTGGGTTCAACTCCGCAGGGTGGCAGGAGAGTGCGGAGCCTTCAGTAACACTCCGAACAATCAGCCAACAGGAAGAAGAATACCGTGTACGCTATGGCTACATGCGGTCTTGGTCCGGTCTTCTGCGGCTGCTGGCTGTGATCCTCCTATTTTGCGGTGCTGTGATCTTTGCCTGCGTTTGTGCCAATATCTACAAAGACAACCAGTGGTGAGGACAACCCAAATGTAGATCAACATGCCCACATGAATTGTCTGCTCTTGATCCTATTCCCAATAATTGATGGGACAGCCCAACTGGTTAGGTTATGTTGCAGGTTCTGATGTAGATCTTTTTGTTTGTTTGTTTATTGCTGAACTACAAGTTGAACTGCAAGTCCCCACAGCTGAACTGCTGAACTCGTGATTGCTGTTATGTGCACGCACATGCACTCGTGGGGTGTCCATAAAGTCTTGTGTTGCTTTGAACTTTTGTAACTCCTGATGTACACATGATAGAAACAAACTAAACTAGAAGGGAGCTCGGTAGAGTGCGTACCTCCGCCACCTAATGCCTGATCCACGAGAACATATCGGGCCCAATCAATACATTTTTGAAATATCATGCTTTGTATCGTTTTTGGCCCAATCTCTCAATGGTGAAGAATCACTTTAAAAACTAAATAACTCTCTCATCCAGATCCAGATTTGGATCTTCACCAAAATCTAATCAATTCGTCCTTGTTACACACCCAACCTGTCCACCACGTTCCGTCCGAGTCCGTCCACAACTTTTTGAGATATCCTGCACACAAACACAGATAGACAGAAAGGGATGAAAACATAACCTCCTTCACCTTTGCTGGCAGAGGTAACAATGGTGCACAAAACAATAGTCGGGTTTTATCCCCTCTCCCCCTCCCCCAAACTTGTTCCATTTCACATTTTTAGGATTCAACATAACTGCAATCTTTCGTAATGCATCGTTCAATCCGATTTGCCAACTTGTTGAAAACGTTCTCCAGTTGCTGCCGAGTGATTTCATGAATTGTGTTTGTGATCATCCTAAGTTCATCCAAATTAAGTGGTTTTGATGGGAAAACGACAGCTTTGTATCGCCTCATAACATGTAGTCCAATGGGGACCGGTCAGGTGAATGAGGTGGCCAAGCGATTGGTCCACGTCTTCCGATCCACTTGTCTGGGAAGACTTCATTCAAAAAGCGTCGGACATCCGAACCATAGTGGCAGGGAGCAGAGTCTCGCTGGCACAAGGTGAGATGTGAAAAGTTAAATCGTCATAGATTGGGAACAATAAATTCTACAACATTACAAGGTAACATTCGCCATTGACCGTTGCTTCTCTTCACAACGAGGAAGGACCAATGATGCGTGGCTCCCTGAGAGAACACCAGACATTGATTTGTTCTAAGTCTCTTCAACATTGCCAGGAATTCTGAAGTTTTTCTGTCCCCCTAAATGTGGTAATTGTGGTGGTTGACTTTACCACTGATGTAGAAGAGTTTCCTCAACAGAAAATGTCAACTTGTCAAACCCAGGGGAATTGTGGATTGAATAACCTTTAAAATACCATGCACGATTTACGTGTAATCATGCTTTCACGCACCATTTACGGTTTGCTTCTATCGTGTACATTTCGTGGGTTGGCGTGGTTTGGTTGTGCCTGGGTGGCGTGTCATCCTCAGTCATACAAAGTCTCCTTCTCACACTTGACCTACAAGGCCTTCATTCACAGCTCAATGGAGCACTGCTCTCCACTCTGGATTTGGCTCCCCTGCCTCACATCTTGCTCAGCTTGATGCCGTGGAAACCAATCCTTCAAAATCATCGGAATCTCCCGTGATTAAGCTGAGTCTGTGGACCTATCGCTTCGCCGTCGCAGACATATCAGTGGTCTCTGTCTTCTACCACCTGGTTTCTGCAGGGCTCACACGGTCCACCATCAACCCCCTTCTGGTGAAACTCCCTCCACTCATTTGTACCTCATTTTTCCTGCCTGTGGTACCAACTTCCACATGCTTTTCAATCTCATTCTTCCCTCCAGGTCTTGAACACAGTTGTTCACTACCATCTCAGATCGTCCCCAATCCAAAACCACGATCTTTTCTGCCCTCGTTAACCTCACCCCACCCAAAACAGCCTGAATCTCAGGACGTGGTACCTGAAGGTGATAAAGGTGATCGATGACTACTGACGTGAAGAGTAAATTTGCTGTCGCTGCGTAGTTACCTGCCGAAGTGCCTGCCGAGGAAAACTAAACTCAATGCTGTATGGGACAACTCGATGTCCTTTATGAGTAGTCTTACAGGTTACATATTCATGTGAATGTATTTGCTCTGATTGACACCATGGAAACCAAGGCTTTCAAGATCATTGGAATCTCTCACGATGAAGCTGAGTCTATGGGCCTATCAATTCGCCATCGCCGACAGGTCGGTGGTCTCTCTGTCTTCTTCCGCCTCATTTCAGAACTTTCACCCTCTGCTCTTTCCATGCTCTGCCCCTCTCAAGTATCTGCAGGACGCACGTGGCCCACCAGCAACCTCCTCTTCGTGAAACTACTGAAATCCAGAACCACCGCTCGCATCCACTCATTTATTCCTCCTTCCCCACTTGTGGAACCATCTTCCACACACTTTTCAATCTCATTCTTCTCTTCTGCTTTTCAGGACCTCTGTTCACCACCATCTTAGGTCATCCCCCATCCAAAGCCATGATCTTTTCTGCACCCATTAAACCACCCTCACCCCTCCAAAAATTTTGCTTCGGTATCCATCTTGTCCACCCCAACCCTCATGTTAACTGCATCCCTTGTTGGTCCATCTCCGTTTATCTTCTCCCTCTGCCCTGCTATTGGACTTTCCCATTTCTCCTGCTGTTTCGTTTATTTTGTGTTCTCATTTGTTCTGTGTCCTCGCCCTTCCGCGAGCGTAGACCATGTATAAACCAAAAAAAACAAACAAACTATGTGGTTGAGAGTTTACGTACATATCTACCAAAGCTCCTCTTCCCAACTACGTACATAATTCTCCATGTGCACGTGGTGGGCCAAACATTGGCCTACCACATGCTTTGATGTCCATTACCGGTGTTGACTTTGAAACTTATTCCCATAACGATGAATACCGTTTGTAGTGAAGCTTTGTTCCAATGGAATTGATATTGATGTTGCGCTCTGAACTGAGACAATTTTAAAGAACAACTCCATAAAAAGAGACTTTGTCTCCTGTCATTAAATTGTCGAGACGTGACCTCATGTGAAATGATAGAAATCACGAACGTGGGTTCAATGCACTATGAGCATGGTATTTATAGCATTTACATTGCTTCAACATTTCTTTGTCATTTCGTATTAGATCGTTATTATCCACCCCCACGCTTTTTGAAAAACAAACAAACAAACAAACAAAAAATCTTTTAATCTGCTCCGTCTGTCCATCACACCATCCCCTCCTAAACAGTTGTGCAGAAATTCACCAAACTTGGTTGTTACGATCACCGCGTGGCACAGAGGTGCGAGAGCAGTCTCATTTTTGACCCCGTCTCTAGGCTTGGATCAAAAGGTCACATTACAAATGCAATGACGGACACATTTTCGAACATTCTTTGATGAAACTTTGTGTATTCAATCAACTTTGGGGGGGGACGGACGCATGAAATATGTAAAAAAAATATAATGGATTTGACCCCTGGTTCATGCCCCTGGGGTCAGGACTTAGAAAAGGGAATTTTTATTTAATTTTTCTTTTTTTAACTCAAAATGTGATGTTGGGTCATTCCTGGTGGAACTTGTTGCCGTCTTTCAACTTTTGTTTCGGTGTGAAGCGTGGGGATTTGCGATGGTGCACCTCAACATCAGTCTCGTTATTATTCTCATCAAGATGAATGCTCTTTGAGTTGATTGCAAAACAGGTTCTTGTTGATTGAATTATTTGTAAAACAAAAAACTAATTTTTATTTGTAATTTATTTCTTTTTTTAAAATGATAATTGTGATTATTTTCTCTTTTCTCAGGCATCTGCATTGTGCTTGTTCAATTAAGTAACCCATTGTAAGGCTGGCAGGATAACCTGGAGGTACACACACTCGCCGCTGAGCTGTCTAGCTTGGGTTAGAATCCCAGCCCAGCTATACACTTTCATCCCAGTGTTTCACAGGCAGGGAGATTCATCAACGTGTGTGCCGGCCGCCCTTCGAATGGACGTTAACCTGGGCATCTGTTAGCATTCGTTGGTGTACTTAAAGATCCCACGGTGTCGCGAAGAGTCGGTGAGCTATTGACGGCACCGTGAACAAATTACAAATTCACGCTTTATCCCAAAGGGGGGGGGGGCACTGCATCAGCGGCACAAACATGCCTCTGCAAGAACTGATGCGAACTGCATCCACAAGCTACATATAAATGACGACGGTGCCCCATGGTAATCTACAACAAAAAAAAAGAAGAGTAGGTCATTCCGTTGGGTTGATGAACACTACCTGCAGGAGATGGGAATCATGGGGTGTGGAAATTGACACAAATGTTGTACCAAATGACCTCTTCCAGTTTGTTTCCTTGTGCACAGTATACAAGACTAATATATTGGTGTCTTTCATGGCAGGTACAACTTCTATGGTTATAATACGATGTCACCTGGTGGCTATGGTTACGGTGGTGGAACGGGGAGCTATGGTTACGGTCAATATTCCTACGATGGGCCAAAGACTCCCTATGTGTTGGTGATAGCTGGCCTGGCCTGGGTTGTCACTGTGGTCATGCTAGTTCTTGGCCTTACAATGTACTACCGAACAATTCTGCTGGACTCTAATTGGTGGCCTCCCACAGAAGCGGCGATTAATGCCGTACTGGCTGTCCTTTACCTCTCTGCTGCAATTGTGTACACCAACGACGCTTATCGGGGTGGTTTGTGTCGCTCCCCCGGCTTTGTAAATCCAATCAGCGGGACTTTCTGTCACATTGAGGGAAGTCAGTCTGCCGGAATGGCATTCCTCTACATTTCAGCCCTCTTGTATTTGCTTTGTGCTGGAGTTGCCCTCAAGATGTGGCGGCACGAAGTTGCACGGAGACGTAAAGATGCACTTGCCATGGATGATCTTCGAAGCTCTGCCGAGCCCAAGGTGATTTTTTGGCGACTTTGAGTTGGTTTTGATCGTTAAACTATTAGTTGGGCTCAAAACGCTGAATCAGTGGGAAATGGTGTCCCCCTTTTTTTGAAGATGGATGCTTGGGTAAAATTTGATGCTGAGTACTAGGGTGCCGACCGATTTATAAAAAAAAAAAAAAAAAAAAAAAAAAAAAGGTGCCCAAAGTGGGCACTTTGAGCCTTAATGGTGCCCACAACTGGTTTTTGGGCATTTTGGCCAAGTTTATGTACAGAGCAATAGGTTTTTCTTCATAAAAAGGTTGATTTAGACCTATGATATATGTGTTATGAATTTAAACTCATGAAATAGCCCAGGGCCCGTTGATTGGCAAAAAAGGGGCCCATTGGCCCATTATGTGTAAATAGGCATGGGTGCAGGTGTTTATCCAATTTAATAGCCTTATAAAGAAAGAATTGGGCCATATCTGTTACCCGGTGTACATGAAGTGGGCCTTGCTTGAAAAATACATATGCATATTGTGGGCCAGGTGCCCATATTGGGCAACATGGGGCCCATGTTAATAAAAATTGGCTTATAATTTCAGTTATGATCTTCAAAGTGAGCCAGGTTACCAATCAATTACATCCATTAACCCACTGTAAACAGGAGTTGTAATATTCTGTCCACTGGGCACGCAGGATGGGCCAACGTGGCCGAAAGTGCCACCAAAAGGCCTAAAATGGGCACATGATAAAAATGCAAGTAATCAACTGTTTTTCCTGAAACAAATATTGAATTATAGGCTTTGAGGGGTGCTGATTTCATTGAAGTTGATCTCAAACTAAAGAATGGGTGATTTAGAAACAGAACTTTCATTTTGATTTACAGTACATATAATGTCAATGTTTTTCTTGCGTTAAATCAACTGTAACATTGAATATATAATTACCTAAAGTACTTACGTTAAATATACCGGGCATAGTGGCGTGCGCCTGTAATCCGGCTACTCGGAGGCTTGGGTTGGAGGATCGCTTGAGGACGGGCGCTCTATGCTGGGCCATGCTATGAGAGGGTGTAGGGCAGCCCGGAATCATGGCAAAACCCAATCCTTATCCCTGTGTCGTAAGAGGCGACCAGGGTTGCGTCAGGAAGGGCATCCGGCGTAAAACCTATGCCAAATCAGCATGCGGATCATAACGGATGATCTGCTGTGGCGACCCCTAACGGGAGCAGCCGAAAGACGAACAACAACACAACTTACGTTAAATGTAATCGTCTCATGTGAGGCTCTTTTTTTTTCACCAGAGCACAATTGTATTACAACAACAGTTCACCATAATCATCAACAGCATGGGCTGAAATTGGAGAGATAAAAAAAAAAGATTTGCAAGCTCATATTAAGGTCCTGTTCTTTTAACTCTGCAATGAGAAATGTCGATGAACGTTTTCAGCCGTACAATACATTTTCGAACACTCATTGTAATTACCTCACATGAACAACAGCCATTGTAACCAGGCCTCTCGGAATATAATTTTCATACCATTTCGGTTTAAAGTCTTCGAGGCACATATTTGTCAACTACGTTCATTAATCAGGCGCATCATAAGGAGTCGTGTCGAAGTTTGTCCAGATCAATTGCTCATGTTGGCTGTAATCCAGGATGCGCTGCGCTGTCTGCTGCCTGAAAATAACAATGAAAATAAAGACTTAACATACATGAATAACATATATGAATAAAAAGGTCAAGAAAAATTTGAAACATAGCAATATAGAAAAAAAATGTCATAATGAATTGATGGACAATTTACTCTTAAAACTTCTCTATTGTTTTTTTTAAATTACCTTGTGAATCTTTTGTCTATCGAGGAAGTGAACTGAAGAAATCCTCATTCAGGGAATTCATCTTCGTCTTCAGAGCTGCAGTCACTTTCTGCTACATCTGATTCTTCATGTGTTGCGATGTCTCCTTCCTCGTGGACTTCGTTTTCACAGGGCTGTAGGTTAACAGTCTCTTTGTTACAGTGTTCGTTTGTGAAGTCGAGTACCTGTGGCGCGGGCTTATTTTGCAGCTGGTCTGTTTGTGGCACACTATCCTCTTCATACCAGATAGGAACAAGGACACCGTCTTCGAATTTCCAGCCGTAGTTAAGGGGATCTGGTTGCTCAAATGAGCCAGTGAGGCAATTCACCATCCCGTCGATAACGAAGTTCTCACGCTTTATGTGAAATCCCAAGGAATTAGAATCTGGAGGCAGTCTTTTTGATGAAGTGAATTTTCTGGTGTGTCCCTTTCCAGAAATCAACATCGCATACCTGCTTTCCCCAGGGGTCCGCTCCTTCTTGGGTCGATTTGTATATGGTGTGCAACACAAAGTCGGCAACTTGATCAACATCAGCGGTCTGTGTTGAAAGGCTGCTTAAGAGCCTGATTGATTCAGGATTCTGTCTCATTTTTTTCAAAGCTTTTGAACTTTGAACGCCCGTAGAATGGCTGGGTATAATCGCTCCCTGTCAAGGCATGAAAAGCCGGAAGAGCTCCACAAACGTCCTTGCCTAGATGTGACACGAGGCTCTTGATATTGTGATTTGTTATTCCTTCCCTAGACGACGACGTACCTTGCTGAAAATAGACATTGTCTTCACACTGTTCAGCACAGAACAACAACAGAACATACACATCCGTGTCATCTGCAACTACACAAGTTTCTCTGTGCTTTTTTGCTGCAAAGACGGCGTGGTGTGCGATTCGGGGATCAGCCTCTCTATGGGAAGATCTCAGTTCTTCAATTTGCGTTGAAGGGCTAGACGAATCGCTTGCCAAAAAGAGACACTGTTCACCTTTCGTAACAAATGTATCCTTCTGGATACTGGATTTCCCTGACATGATGAAATCTGCGAGAAGATTGGACAGCTGAAGTTTGTTCCCATCATTGGTGAGGAAACCATTCCAATAGCCAGTTTTTGGAAGCTGTTGACTCAGATCAGATATTCTTCTTTCTCTGCCTTTGTTTGGACGACCTTTAGAAAGGTAAGTCTGACCTGGAACTGCTCTGTAGTCGTCAAACACCAGATGCAAAGTATTTCCTGGAAGAGACTTCAGGTAGTTTACGATGCGAACTGCCCATGAAAAGAAAGTTTGTGGTTCTAGTCCTCTGATGGGGATTATCCGAACAACTCTCATTGCATCGACGACACAACATTCTATATCCTCTGGAGGCTTGGACATCGCCGGTTGTGGCGATAGTTTTTGCAAGTTGTTTCGGAAGAGGGATTTCGAAGAAGCTCTACCGGTACCTTGCTCATTGCAAATAGCCCGGGGTTTACTGGTAATGGGCCATCCCATTATTGACCTCAGATTGAGCTGCTTTCTATCATATTCTGTCAATATGGCAGCAAAAGACTTTCCTTCGTCCTCACCAACCGACACTTTCGGAATTTTGCGTTTCAGTTTATCGAAAGATATCACTTCTTGTCATTTAATGGGGTCAGTGTATTTCGATCGTCCCTTTTCAGGCGTAGAGCTTGTGTCTTGTGTCGTGAAATCAGACTTCTCACTGGCAGGTGATTCTGTTTTTGTTCTTGTGGCGGTATAATCTTGCTTACTCTTTGAGAAACGTTCAAGGAAATCTCTTTTGGCTTCTTGTCCAGGTTCTTTCCTGGATGAGACGTTTCTCAACATTGAATCCGGCGCTACTTCACCAGTACTGAGATGCACAAGAGGTTGAGAAGGATCCCACAAAGTCGAAACCCATGTATTCAGACCATCAACAACTCTTGATACATTGTTGTCGTCCCTTTCCTTTCTCTTGTTTTCAAACTCTTCATGGCAATACGAAGCATGCCTTCCAAGCTTGGTATCTAGATGGTGTTGCAGGGCTGTCAAGCAGTGATTGATTCACATCCAACGCTCACTTAACGCCAACATTTTCAGTCTTTCCAGACAGTCCTCCCGTGTCCTCTGATAGTCTGTTTATTGTCATCTCTATTATTTGATCCATCGGGATTTTCGTGTGCTTTCTGCCAGACAAGGATCCAGTGAAGCCCACACTAGACAAGTATGCGTACGCATTGGGATTCCTCTGCATGTCGACATAGAAATAGCTCATACTTCTTGCATAATTCTGGTGGTTTAGTCCGAAACACCACGGTAGAAAGAGATCAATAATTTCAAGAAAACCTTCCCAGTTTCCTATCCTTTGAAAATGGATACGAGCATTAAGCAGAAAACCGTTGATTACATAGTTATAACATGGGCCCTTTTTAGGTCCTTTGGTGGCACTTTGGCTCAACCATTTAAGTGCCCAGGAGATGGAATGGAATACAGTAGGTTCATTGTTCTAATTCACTTGTAATCTGGCTCACTTTGAAGATCAAAACCTAAATTATAAACCCATTTTATATTGAAAATGGGTCTCATTGCCCAATATGGGCACCTGTCCCACAATCTGAATATCTGTTTTTCAAGCAAGGCCCACTTCATGTACACCGGGTAATAGATATGGTCCAAATTTGTCTTTATAAGGCTATTAAATTGGATAAACACCTGCACCCATGCCTATTTACACATAATGGGCCAATGGGCCCTTTTTTTCCCCAATTTACGGGCCCTGGGCAATTTCATGAGTTTAAATTCATAACACACATATCGTAGGTCTAAATCAACCTTTTTATGAAGAAAAAACTATTGTCCTGTACATAAATTTGAACAAAATGCCCAAAAACCGGTTTTGGGCACCATTAAGGCCCAAAATGGGCACTTTGGGAACCTTTTAAAAAAAAATCGGTCAGCACCAATAGTACTCAGCATCAAATTTTACCCTAGAATCCGTCTTCAAAAAAAAGTGGACACCAATTCCCACTGATTCAGCGTTTTGAGCCCAACTATATCCCATCGATACAACAAAAGGGTTTGTGTGGCTAAATGAGGGGGTTGATATTCAATGGGTTTATTCCTTTCGTGTGGTTTTATTTTCAACAGAATCGATATGTTGAAGATGACAACAGATATCGGAAAGTAAGTTTTTCATTTGGTTTTCTTTTTTTCTTTTTTTCTCCTTTACTTGTAGACTATTTCTCAGCATTGTCTTCCTTAAAAGGCATGCTTGACATATCCCCACATACTGTTTCACAACGGTATCGGTGATCGCCTTCGTTTGAGACGATTGATCCGATTTATTTTACATCACTGTGTCTTGTCTGGTGTTCATGGCGCATGTCTTTGATTGCTTCGACCCCAACTTTGATTGTCGTCTGCTGTCTTTTCGATATTGTTGAAAAATTCAGGTCGTACGTCACATGCATTTGATCATATATATAATGCAGGACTCCACATTAAGTTCGTTTATGGGTGCCTGAAGAAAGTAAAACTAAAACGCATGTACGGGAGATCTAATGAGCGTATGGTCTACCTCAAAGTTCTAACAACGAGCACGGTGAAACAAATTTCCAAAAACTTCGAACTGCACATATTGGAATATCTTTATACTTCGAGCACTTGCTCGTTTAAATAATTATCCAAACTCACGTTCTGCAAGCCTGGTCACTGAAGTACATAGATCCAACTCCATTGAGCTTTTGCAATTGGGCGATGCCTGTATGTGTCGTGAACGGTAATTCAGATTTCACAACGAAGCCATGTTGAAGAGTTGCCACACAAGCGTCATGCCCTTGTCCATGCGAATGATATGTTGAGGGATGCTGGCTGGTCCAGAGGTCATTGGAGAAGTTTATTCTCTGATCGCAAGGGTCTTCGCATTGGCATACTCACAGTGATGGGAGTCGTCATGCTTCTGCACATTGCTTCCATGATCAGACGCCGTAACAATCGCATCACTTGGCAGAGCAACCGAGCTTGCTGATGCTGATGTGCCGAGCTTGCTGATGTGCCGGCCGGACACGAGGGCACACTCTCCTCTCGATCGCTCATCTTGTCTTCCTGCTGCATCAGGCACACTTTCCTCTCCCTTTGCTGCACGCTCCACATTTTGTTTTTTCACAGGTGTGAAGCCGAATTGGAAGAGTCTTTTCTGTGACTCGTTCCTCTGATTTATGGTGTGACTCGTTCCTCTGATGGTCATCAACCAATCGTTTTCACATCTTGGTTCACGTATGTGCAAGTTTGCAGCGTCTTCGTGCAGACCCCCTGTGATTGTAGTGTTTGAGGATTATTAATAGTATCGCTAAATTTGGCGACGTTTCATCTTGTGAAGTGGATTTGAAAAATCTTGTCACTCCAATCGTGGCAATCGTAAATTTGGGGGTCCAATACATTTTCATTATGCGTTTTTATTTGTTTATTTATTTATTTTTGAGGGTGTCCAACCTGGTATCCAAAACCCAACCACTTATAAAATCATGTGCCCTGCACACCCAGACACCCATTAATGTCGAGTCCTGTATAATGGGGATATCTGGTTGTAGAAATATTTATTTATTTTATTTTCACCTTGCCCCTCCGCAACCCCATGACAGGCTAAGAAATTAAACTTTGCATTTCCTCTGCATTTGAGTTAATGAGTGCTGAAGTACAAAAGCAAGGAGGCATACTGTCATGTAAACAGGTTCGGTAAACATTGCAAGTTTAAGTCCTCTGAATCATTTCTGTGTATTTACCATCCATACGGGTGACTGCGATGCAGGTTGATGCATTTGACGAGAGTCCGTTGACAAGGAGGAAGATTGAGATTTTTAATGGGTCCATTCCCCAGGGCCACGTCCCAAAGCCTGTGGTTATCCCAGACTACCTCGCGTGAGTAATGTCCTGCCGATTGATCTTTACCTTGACTCCAAAAAAGGATGATGAATAAGGGACGTACAGGATAAGGATCAGATTGTCATGTGAAACCAACTGTCAGAAAGACAGGGTAGTCAAAGTAAATGCAGTACGCCCATCCGATGCTTCAATAATATCATGACTTGAGAGCAATGGGAACGAGAGGTGGTGGGGGTTGGGGAGGGAAAGCATCGTAAGTTGTGGGATTTGTTACCTCTGCCACCGAAGGTGAAGGGGGTGATGTTTTCACCACTTTCTGTCTTTGTCTGTCTCTTGTTTGTGTACAGGATATCTCAAAAAGTTGCAGACGGATCCGGATGAAATTTTGTGGACAGGTTCAGTGTGTGACATGGACGAACTTGTTAGATTTTGGCGAAGATCTGGATCTGGATCTGATAATTTTAAAAGTGATTCTTCACCATTTCATTGAGAGATAGGGCCAAAAACGATATGTAGCACGATATCTCAAAAAGTTGTGGACCGATTTTTGACGAAACTTGGTGGACATGTTGGGTGTGTGACAAGTAAGAAATGATTCAATTTTGGTGAATATCTCAATCAGGATCTGGATACGAGAATTATTTAATTTTTATAGTGATTCTTCAAGAGGGAGAGAGAGGTGTGGGAGATATATATATATATATATATATATATATATATATATATATATATATATATATATATATATATATATATATATATATATATATATATATATATATATATATATATATCTTCTTTCGGCTGCTCCCGTTAGGGGTCGCCACAGCGGATCATCCGTATGATCCGCATAGTGATTTGGCTTAGTTTTTACGCCGGATGCCCTTCCTGACGCAACCCTGGTCGCCTCTTACGACACAGGGATGTGGTACACCTATTTTAACCGGGGTATACACCGGCCCAGTATACTGGTACTCATTTCGCCGACCTCGGAAGGATGACAGGCTGAGTCAACCCCCTGGTGTATTAATTCAGTGGCCCAACGGGGCTTGAACTCAGGACCTTTTGGATCCCAAGCCGCTGCCCTAACCACTGCGCCAACACCAGGTATATATATATATATATATATATATATATATATATATATATATATATATATATATATATATATATATATATATATATATATATATATATATATATATATATATATATATATATATATATACATACATACATACATACATACATACATACATACATACATACATACATACATACATACATACATACATACATACATACATACATACATACATACATACATACATACATACATACATACATACATACACAAAAACGATATCGTACTGTAGCACATAATATTTCAAAAATGTATTGGGCCTGATATGTTCTCGTGGATCAGGCATTGCGTGGCGGAGTTATGCGCTCTACCGGGTGCCCTTCGAGTTTTGCTTGTTTTTTTAATGAGATTTTGCCCACCACAAAGCCAAAGGCCACTCAAGGTTGGGACTACACAAAGGAAAGTATCTATAGATATTAAACAGAAAGGAGGAATCTATTGACATTCCTCTTGAATTGAGGGAGGTGGGGATTAAGGGGGAAGCAGGAAACAGGTAAACTATTCCAAAGTGATGAAGTGTGGGGGGAGGGGAACTCGAAGAATACCTCATACGTATTCGATGAGGTATTCTTCGACTCCTTGGGACGGATATAGTGTGTGTATGGGAAGAAACTGCCAAACGTGTCGGGTGACTACAAGTATGCTCAGGTGGAACAACATCTGAGAGACTCTCAGAGCACATTCCGTCGTAATATCTGTAGAAAATGCTCAAAGAATAAACAGAGCAGCAGACTGAGAGAGGTTCCAGCGGTAATACCAACTCCTGTCCCACCAGAATGGCAGCACATGGCTGGACTCTGTCTAGGAGAGATAGGTGACAGGCCGGAGCACCAGCCCAAATATGGCAATGATCCTCCATGACAGGTTGTACAGTGGCCTTGTGTAGATGGCGCATAGCAGCTTGAGGAAGGTATCGCTGAACATGAAATAAGCAGCCAAGGTGCTGGGAAGCTCTTTCAGCTCTACCAGATGTGATGTTTGAAGTGATATCCAATCCAAGCAGACAGAAAACAGGAAGTTCCTGCAAAGGTGAAGAATCCTTAGACAGGGTTGGAAAACAAGGTGATCATGAACTAGACACGGACAACAAGTGGGTCTTTTGTTTTTTGGTTGAAAGTAGCAAGCAAGTCTTCTCCCCAGTTGATCATGCTCTCTAGGTCCTGATTGAGAGTGGTCCTCGCATGGTCGTGGGAAGGAGGAGACGAGCTAGGTTCTTGGGTAGGTAGCATACGGTGTTGAGTCATTTGTGTAAATGCTTCATTGAGAAAGAAGCCCATCGGGCAGATCATTGATGTATAACAATAACAGTGGTATGTGGAAGTTCCGGGATGGAATTGTGACGAGCATAATCGGTTGGATTATCTTTTTGATTCATGACTGGAAGAATACAATGGTGGATTCAAAACATTTTGGATTTTGTGGTTTCACTTTCTACTAGTCTTTATTATTATTTATTGTTGTATACAGAGTCGAGGCTCATGGAAGAGCGAGTACACTGACTGGAACAGGACAAAAGAAGCAGTGCAGAGAGGGGTGGGGGAAACACCAACAGCAGATTTGAAGGCCAAGATGGAGGCAGATTTGGATAAACAATGGGTGTGGGGAGGAATGTGGGGCAAGAAAGGATGCATGGGGTGGACAAGATGGATTTCGAAGGAAACTCTCAGGAGAGAAAAACGGGAAATTTTGGAGGAGGGATTGGGGTTGGGGGGGGGGTAAATGAAGGTAGAAAAGGTCATGGAGTTTGGATTTGGAACAATTGAGATGGTGGTAAACAGCTGTCTTGAATATCTGGGGGGAAGAATGAGATTGACAATAATGTGGAAATTTGTTTATGTTAATGTTAAACACTCAAGTCACGGACTATGAGTCTTCATCGAGATCGGGCCTTAAATGAAAGAACTGCAGAGATAGAAAAGTGAAGAAAGAGAGAATAGTCTAAGGGTTTTTGAAGAAGTAAAAAAAAATCTGCTTTTTGAAAAGAGGAAGGTCATAAGTGTTTGTTTGGGAAGACGTGAGAAGGTACGGTTTGAGTTTAGTCATCACTTAATCTGATTTACATGAACAATTTGTCAAGTGGTGTTTGTGTAGATTTATTCAGTTTGACCTGAGTTGATAAACCAAGTTTATCTTTTGCTTTGAGGGTTTTTTTTACTGATCTTCTTTTCCACCTTGTACCGCAGTAAGTTCCCAGCCATCGCGAGTGAGAGGGAGCGAGCGAGGTATGCAGCGGTATTTAATGATCAGTTTGCAGAATACAAGGAGCTGACTGAAGAACTGAAGGAGGTGAAGGGTCGCTTGAAGGAATTGGACACCTTGATTCGCCAACTATCCTCATGCACGGAGGGCCCCACCGTATGACATACAAAGCGTGACATCATTTTGCTTCACACTAATGTGCACATTTTTGTTTTGTTTCATAACATGGTGAAAATAAGTTGATCTGTTAGAGTTCACATCTGAACCCCTTATGTGGACCACTCAGGTTCAAGTCCCATACACCTGTTCATCTAAAGATGTCCTTGTAGTTGATATATAAAGGATGTCTGCACGTGTATTAGTCCTGATACGATTTATATACAAACTCAAACATGAGCCTTCGATCTTTGCAAAACTAAGAATTTTGAAAAGCGAATTTAACAAAGATTAAACTTGAAATTGGCGTCCACACTCATCCTAAACCATGTCGGCCGAGGCACTCACTTTTTCATGTTTATTTGCCTTTACATTCGTTTTCTATGTAACTGCTTGACCAATTGACACAACTTTCACTGTAGTAGCACCAACCCATAAAGATTGTTTTTCATTTTCTTTTCTTTTATTTTTTTATTTTAAAGAAAGTTACATGGTGATTGGATGGGAAATGCAGCAGGCGTTTCAAAAAGTCTGTTTTCTGTAGTTTAGGGTTGCAGGGTGTTTCACGTATCAGGAATAAACGGTGGCAGGATTTGCACTCCAGCCACCATCAAATCCTTCACTGCACAAAACACAAGAAAAGTGCCAAGAAGACTGAAAACTCACTCGGTGGGAGTAACTCCTGTGCAGTTGCTCTTCACAGGGCAGCTCACCGGTGACGGGATTGGGGCAAAGCCTTCAGGACCCCTACTCTTTGATAAGAGGAAAACCACGAGGTAACCTTCCTGGGTCAGAATGTGGGAGTGTGCGTCAGGGTGGTTCTGAGGAGTCTTCCACCAGATGGCAGTCTCCTGAGGATAATCCGAGGCGGTTCCTTCGGGTGGGTGCTTGGAATGTCCTTCCCCTAAGAGAGGATGACCACCTGTCTCTCTTACTATCTGAGCTCAAGTGTTTGAACATCGGTATTGCAGCACTCTGAGGTTCGGAGACCGGATTGTGGCGAGATCATGGTGGGAGGTTGGCAGGTTGCACCTACTATTGGTCTGGTCACTGATGGTTACCATGCCCAAGGAGTTGCTGTAACTATCCAATAACCTGACTTAAATGATAATTGAGGTAACCTCCGGTCAACGAGCGTATTATGAAACTAAGGATTTGTCACTCCATGGGTGTCATTTCCCTGGTCTCAGTATATGCTCCGAATGAGGCGAGTGATCTCACCGTGAAGGACGTATTCTATGCTACGGTCGAGTCTGTGGTTGATCAGTGCCCCAGGAGATATACTCTTCGAGTCTTGGAGGATTTCACTGCATTGCCTGGAACTGATAGGGATGGTTATGAGACATGCGTTGGTCTCCATGGGTCTTGAACTGTGAACCAAAATAGCACTAAGTTCCTTGACCTTGCAAGAAGTCATGGTGGCAGGTTCATGGTTTCATTGCCAGGCTCATCGCTGGACTTGGTATTCCAATGCTGGTGGTGTGGCAAAGGAGATTGACCATGTGCTCATTGATGGTCCCTGGAGGATGATCCAGAACTGCAGGGTCTACCGGAGTGCTCAGTTCCTCAATACAGACCAAAGGCTTGTGGAAACAACTCTTTCTCTTTCTCTTTCTCCTCCTCTTTCTCTCCATCTCCATCTCCATCTCATGTGCTCTCTGTCTATGAGCAGCATGTCTCAAAAAGTTATGAACAGATTCAGCCGAAGCCTAGTGGACAGGCTTGTTGTGTGTCCAAGACAAGTTGATTAGATTTTGTGAAAGATCCGGATCTGGATATGATAATTTTTATTTATTTATACAGTGATTCTTCGCCATTGAGAAATGGGGCAAAAAAAACCACATTGTTGTGGATTATCACCCGTCCAGCGTGCGGACGACCGCCTTTAGCTCAATTGCGGCCGCGCACGCCCACCGAATGAGCAATCTAGTCGGAGCTTTCGGATCAACGCCGAAACCCAGCTGCGGTTGTTTTTAACCGCACCATAAACCAGCCAACTCTTCTGTCCACGCGCTACAGGGTCGATCACCGAATTGTCGATGTACCTAATTATTCGCGCAGACAGAAATGCCGGGAGTTTATTCCTCAACGGAGCCTGCACGAAAACGAGCCGCTTTAAGCAGCTCGTTCTGTTTGCAATTGCCGAGCGGTTTTATATCTCCAAGCCCCGTCGGACCAGATGTACATTTTATCGGCTTATAATCAGCCAGCTAATTATTCCGAACGCAATTATGGCAGTCAATGGAGGAAGGTACGCAACGAGCAGGTGTCATTCACAAATGGGGACATTTATTTCCACACATGCAAGCAATGCAATGAATGGGGGTGGGGGTGGGGGGGATGGGAAAAAGATGCGAGCAAGAACCTACAGCTGGTCTATTTAATATGTACATGCACTTACTCAGTTTTACTTGGTAGACAAGGGGCCACAGACTTTCATACAAACCCCCAGAAAGAAAGGAAGAACCGGGCTCGTAAGCCTTTTAAATTGCCCGAAGCCGGGATGACCGAAGGGACTCCGAGAGACCAAGCAGGCTACCTGCCACCCTCTTGGTGACTCGCTGGGCGACCGTCGATGTCTCTGCCCGCACTCCAACCTCCGAACTCTCCAAGCTCTCTTCCCGACTCCACCACACCAGCGCAGCGTGAACTTGAACGCTCTCTCCCAGCGCTCTTCTCCAAGTCGTTCGTTCCTTGTCGACGACCCGGCGCCTCCTCAACCGCTCAACTGCAGTCCAGGCTCCAAACTCAACTCACCAACTCGACTCCCTCCACCGACCAACAACACTCTCGGCGTTGAAACGCGCCTTTTTATAGCCCGCAGGGTAGGGGTCGCTCTGGGCTTACCACCCAAAGTCAGCGCCCTCCTTCCTTTCACCTTTGAACCTTCACCCCCGGCTGGCTCCGCCCCTTTCGCCGTTCTGATCCGATTCTGCCGTCAAAAGGGGCCGTGGTTGACATCACTTTCACAACGCGGCCGTGTTTGAGATCACTTTGCCGCTGTCGAGGATGCCATCATGTTTGTTTGTGGAGATGTTGTTTGTTGGGATGTTGTTGTTGGTGAAGAGATGGCAGTGTTGTGGAGATGCTGGTGAGGAGAAGTTAGTTTGTTTGTTGAGTTGTTGTTGTTTGTGGAGATGATGGTGAGGAGAAGTTTGTTTGTTTGTAGAGATTGGTGTTGTTAAAATAAAGATAGAAAAGAATAACACTACCTCAAGATTCACAGCCTGGCACACGAATAAAGCCCGTTATGCATCGGTGGGGAAATCTAACCTGGAACACACACTTACGGACATAACTGATCTCTGGGGAACCTGAATGGTGATCTGTGAATTTCCACAACCGTAACACTACCCCCTCCCCTTTTTACAGACTCGTCCCGAGTCGTCAAATTTCCGTGTGCCTTCATGTGTAAGTTCTCCCCGAGTATGATTTACCTTCGGATCCCTGAGTGTGACATTTGGTGTATCCGTGTCCCAAAAGTAAATAACCTACGGGCTGTGTAACTACCTAAGCAAACTCACTCGTACAGGCGACTTATCTACAATTGCTGGCGCTACGACAAACATGCAGGGGGAGCAAAACTCATTTACAATTTTTACCTGAACTTAACCTTATACATTTTACATGAAACCATGGCCCAGGACTGATGGACTTTGTGGGGAAAAAGGGAATGGCAAAGTTATTCAGTATTTTAGGGTGAGCGCTCCGCAGCTGAAGGTCGGATGTCTTCAAGGGCTGTTCGAAAGGCCCCGTTGTGCGTCACAGAACCTTTTTCATGTCTTCAGCTCCTGGAGGCAACTCACCCCAACCCGGCATGCCATATGCCATCCCACAGGCCATTCTTGAAACAGGGAGCCAGGCTGCCCAAATGCAGTCCCAGGCTTCCCCCCTGAAGTGAACTGGATGACGCAAGCAAACACAAATGGTGCACAGGCTGCACCAATGCAGTCCCCGTGTGTGGCTGCTTGCAGGGCAGTCCCTGCAGAACACTGGATGGGCACTGACGCAAGCAAACACAATGGTCGGCGGGGCTGCCTGCAGGGCAGTCCCAGCAACTTGCACGATGATCCTGGCGCACATGGTGATGGATGGACACAGGGGCAAATGCAACCAAGGGCTAGCAGGCATGGGGTCAAGGCAGAGGCAGGCAGACAAGGCATGGCAAGGCCGGAACAGGCCGCTGTAGCACAAACAGGCCGGCATACGAAGCTGGCTGGCCTCTTGTCTCGTTCTGGCGATTTGTGGAGGGAGTGCTGTGGTGCCGGCGGGTCTGAAGTCGGGCTCGGACCTACCCTACTGTCTCCCTCCCAACTTATCGCCTTTGCCTGTCTCTGTCCATACCCAATCCCTTAGTTTGCAAAACCAAATTTAGCCCCATCTTATTTTTATTTTTCCCTTTTTAATTCGTCTCCCTAACCCCCTTTATTGTCTCTGTCCGGCTAACCTATTGTGTCACCCAGCCTACTCCCAACCCCTATGTTCCTTTCCTGGAGGGGAATAAGGGAGAGCTAGCGTCCTGTCCTGAGGCCCAATGAAGCCTCAGAATGGCCTCCTCAGATCTCAGCGATCTAACCCAAAGTGGGTTCAGCGGCCTACAACGAGAGCGAAGGGATGGATGGTGCGGAGGGGTACACTTCCCTATCTACCCTAACATTTATTAACTCCTTAAACTGCCCCGGGGCTTTCAACAAACGCCTCTCACTTAATCTATTGGTTCTACCAACCAAGATTCCCGTCGCCTGTGTTGGTGTCCTCACAAATTTGGGCCTTGCCCTCCAATTTTCGCTCGTGCCCTTGCACGGTCTCATGGCTGGGCCGTGTGGCTCACTTGGCAGGAACTACCCTCTGCCGATTCTCCAACCATGGTACCCCCGGGCCCTGCGACTGTCTCCGAGCCTAACAGCTCCCGAAAACCTGGGGAGTGCCCTCCTTGGCTACTCCTCCTCGATACTCACATGGCAGTCTAGCACCACGGGCCCCTTTCTCCGGGTGCCCGTGCCCACGACACTGCCCACGTGGCCATTGGCGCTACGGGCCCCACTTCATGCGGGCCCACCCGTGCCCACTACGCTTTCCCGGCCCCTATTGGGCCCTTGGTCTACCGCGGCCGACTAGTCCGGTGCCCGAGGTGCCCACTAAGCGATACTCACCGTTCGCAGCCACGCTCCCAACGCGTCAACAGGACTCAAAACTGGTTTCAGGCCTATACTCGCACCAACAGCAAGACGACTTCCATTTTTGTCAATTTGACTAACCCACTAACTTACATTACTCTGACCCTGGGGTCCCTTGGGTGGGAATTACTCCTCCCCCCAATCACTCATCGCACCATGCATACCACATTCACTCCATTCACACAGGCCCGCTGGCCCTCACTCACTCAACCTGTTTCCTTTCTCAACTCGCATCACATCGCTGAACACTGCCATTCTTCTTCACTAAATCCCTCAACGAACTCGTGCTCCCTCGTCATCCCTTACAATATAGCACATCCTTTTAACTCTACGTAGCTAAGCTACATCCCCATTACACACTCAAAGTCTGTCCGTGTCTCCAAAAATCATTTCCCATTCTCTAAATCTAAACTAAAATCCCTCTAACTAATCCATTTCACGGGCTTCATGAGGAACAACTCACATCCCCATGAAGCTGGTCTAACTAAACTAACCCATCCCCCTAGCTAGTGGTCTTCCTGTGCCCTAAAGCAAGGGGGTCTCCTGCCCAGGAATCCTGTTTACCCGAAATGGCGAGGCTTGCTTTTCTCTTTTTTTTTTTTTCTCTCTTGTGCTCACCAGCGCGGGGTTCGCAACCGGCGCTCTTTTCCCGTGACGTCATGGCAGCTGTTCTCGTTTCTCGTCCCTTATCGGATGGTAACATCCGGCAGGGATTTCCTTCTGCCGGATTCCAACCATTCGTGCAGCCACGACGTCCCCCTGCGCATCCCAAGCAAGCCTCGCATTTCGAGGGGTACCCCACGCGAGCACATGTGCTCTGCTCGTCCGTAACCCGCGCCGTGGAATCCCCGATGACGTCACTCGCACCCTGAACCCGCGCGATTTCTCGCGCAAGCCGGGGCACACATAACGCATCGGGAAAGCCGCTTAGCGTGCTCTGCGAATAGAACGCGCAGCGCAGGCCACATGGAGCTTTACACACATGCTCGCCTGGAGAACCCGTCCGATCCAAATTCACAATTCCAGCCTAACTTTTGTCCGTCCGCGGGATCAGCTTGTATCCACCGCATGCGTTTCCGAACCGGATCTCACTTGCGCAGGTGCGCACGTGGCCGCCTCGTGCGAAGCACAGCAAGGACCCCGCACGTGCTGCTGTGCGAATCTGGCACGGTCCTAGAAACGACTACGGCCGCTACACGGCCCTTGTCCCTCGTCTGGCACCGTCTTTGTCGCTATTCAACGCACGCACTCCCGCATGCCATGACGCTTACACACCTTACCATGACACTCTCACTCGGACATGCGATTGCGTGTTCCCGCCTACCAACCGCAATTTCCCTCTCATACCGCGCTCTTACACATGCGGTTCCTCTCACATACGCCCTTTCACTCATGCTATGCGCGCGTTTCAACACGCATTTTGCCACACTCACACCTTTCACCACACACACCGAGACAATCGCGCTGGGAATCCGCGCCACCACAAGCGCTCCCGGGGCCTCCATACCCCCCAAGCTCCGCGTGTACCTGTTCACAGCACTCGCCCCCCCCCCAACTTGTTCGGCACGACCAGACTCACCTGGTCGCGATCCGCTTCAAGGGGGCATATTCCTTCCCCTCGTTCCTGAAGGAGGCTATCCTGCTGCTTGCACTGGGCCACCAAACATTCCCCAAGCTCCCCCTCATTGTCCATCGCTAACTCCATGTGTGTGTGTGTTCGTCTTTAGTTTCTTTTAATTCCTGCGTCTCCGTCGTCATCACCTCTACCTCCTTTAATTTCTCCTTCACTTCGTTTATTATTTCCGTTTCTTCCTGGCTCTATTTTCCTTCCCATTTGAGTCGTTCTTCCTCTCTGAGCCCCCTTAGTTGTTCGTTATCTTTCCGGAGCTTTTCCATCTCTGTGGACTCCAACTTTGCTCTCTCCTTGAGTTGGTTGATCTCAAATTCATATTGTTTTTGTTTTCTACCCCACCGTCTCTCATGTTCCTCATTCTCCAATCTCATCGTTTCTTTCAATTGGCTGATTTGCTTTTCCTGTTTCATTCGTCGTTCTTTCACTATCTCCGCGTTCTTCAACCTTGCTTTCTCCTTTAGTTGTTCTTGTCTTTCCTTTTGTTTCCTTTCCCACTGTCTCTCATGTTCTTCCTTCTCCAATCTCGTTTCTTTCAATACTCTTTCTTGCATCTCATTCTTTAATCTTGCTTCTGCTTCTAACTTTTTGATCTGCACAGTGTGGTTCTTTAACATTTCATTCTCCGTTCTCTTTCTTTCCTCTCTCAACATCCTCAGCTCGTTTTGTAATCCCGTCTCTTTGTTTTGGTGTTTCGGTAAGTCAGAAGCTTTTTTTTCTAATTCCTTTCTCATCTCCACACCTCTTTCACATTCTTCCTTCCTCATTTCATCCATTCTCTTGCTCATCTCCTCTAGTTGGTCAATTTCCAATTCGTGTTCTTTTTGTTAGCTCGCCTGTTCGAAGAACAGAGAGCTATAGCGATACCCCCGGCGTGAGCGTCAGCGTGAGCATCAGCGTGAGCGTGAAAATGTTAAAGTTTTTGGTGCAAGTTATTTCCTTTCTAATGTTTTTATCTACCACACAATTTTTTTTACTGATTACAATATACAAATACATATATTGCTTTAAAATTATTTGGATCAGACTTCACTGCAATGCTTTATAAAAAATATTATTAGACTAGTCTTAAAAACGATAAATGTATAAACAGGCGAGCATTGGGTGGCTTTGACACCAACTCTCTGGTTTCCTTCCCCCGTGCCGTGCGGCTCGTTGCGCTATTAATATTAATAAACGCTCTCCCAAAAATGCTGTGGGTAATATACAGTATGGTCGTCTCTTTAATCATATTTATACAATGGTGTGTGTGTGTGTGTGTGTGTGTGTGTGTGTGTGTGTGTGTGTGTGTGTGTGTGTGTGTGTGTGTGTGTGTGTGTGTGTGTGTGTGTGTGTGTGAAATATATATTTATTTATAGGAGTGAGGCTCATGAAGAGCATGGTAGAACTGACAGTGGGACAAACATCAAGGGAATGAACGAACAGGAAAAGAGGAGCGTGACCAGGTGAGGAAACGCTGAAACTAGCAAGTGAGATGGTGAGGTTAGAAAAAGTTTTTGTGGGTAATAAAGATCATGTGACAATTGCAGATGATGAGAGATGACTGTGCACTGCTTACTTGAAGCCCTGGGGGAGTGGTGGTGGGGGTGGGGGGAGTGAGACTGAACAGCCCCTTGAACTTTGTTCGATAGATAGGAGAGGTGAACTGCTTTACAATCGCTCCATTGAGTTTATTTGTTTTTCTATTTTTACAGGAGACTGAAAGAACCAAGAAAATATTCACAGAATATGAACGAAAGAAGAATGTGAGTGAATTACCTTGGAAATTGCTCGGTGCTTTCTTCCACAAGATCATTTTATATAGAAGTTTGCTGTTTGGCCACACCACCCCCCCCTCCTCCTTCCCCCAAATATATTTCTCACTGACAAGTTGATCTTTATCCTTAAAATTCTTCTCTGTGACTTGCTTGATGCCAATTAACAATCATCTGGAAAGCCTCGTTTCTTGTGAACATTGTTTAAACCGCCATGTGTTTGCTCCGTCACATGAAGCATTCAGTTTTGTATATTCCTAAACCCAACGAGTCAATTGGTAAAAGCAAACCAAGTGGAGAGAGGATTAAAATCTGCCCTCGACAGGTTTTTGATCTGAAACGCCAGAAAACGCAGATTTTTTTTCCATAACGATAATTATTTCAACAATAGACTGCGGAATATGAAAATACTAGGTGTTTCCATCAGCCAGGGAAAAGGGGTATAGTCAGTGAGCTGCAGTCTTGGAAATGAGGAAATGGTTGGTGTTTGAATTCTTTTTGACAGTTGTGATTGAGGATGGATGTGTGAGTGAGTGAGTGAGTAGCAGGTGCAAGGCCAGATGAGAGGCAGACAAAGTCGAACGACTGACTCGTGTGTAATGAAGGAGACCCCGGTGGGTTCTGTGTCCTGAATTCCTGATGGGCACCGTCGATGATTTCATCCAACTCGACCATATAGAGGAGAATGCTGGATGCCTTGCCCACAATGTAAACCGATAGAGTACTCCAGGTCTGCTGAATTACGTTCAAGTTGGGACACACTTTTAGAAGAACTCAGAAATGTTTGTCATGTCTAATAGTAAAATCCAATAATTGGAGAGACTCGACTTCTTCCAGAGGTTGATCACATGAGTAAATAGGAGAATGAACAAACTGGGTTCCCCAGAGCACCAAAGTAAGGAAGTTGGAGTGATCTGCGTTTCACATATTTCTTCCTCTTTGGCAGGACCCAGCACTCAAGGAAAGACAAGACCGATGCGAGTATCTGAAGAAGAAGCTTTCCCATATCAAGCGGCGCATACGAGAGTACGATCAACAGGAGCCGGGCGGTCGACAAAGACTGGTCTGATGTGCATCACCAAGCCACCGACTCCCAGTTCAAACTGTGAAACTACCCGACTCGACCAAGAGACTTGATTTTGTGGTGTCCCAATTTGGCATCATTACCTGATTGGGTGCTGTGTGATGATCAGCAGCTTCATCACAATAATGCGCAATGTTATATCAAAATTATCTCGTACAATTACCAAATTTTTGAATCCGAGCTTATTTTGTACGCAGCACAAGGTTGCGGATCACATGATTGGCTGAGGGCACAGCTGTGCTGCTGATGCAATCCCCTCTGTAGGTTAGCACAGGAATTGTTAATTTGTTAATGGTGCCGTCGATTGCTTGCCTACTCTTCACGAAGGACACTGGGATATCTAGCATCCACCAACTAATGTGACAGATGGGACGCCCAGTTTAACGTCCATCCGAGGGATGGGTGCACACATTGAATCGCTCTGCCTGTGAGACACCAGGATGGCAGTTTATAGACGGCCCGAGATGCGAGCCCTGGCTAGACAGCCTTGAGGTGAATGTGCATACCACAAGGCCATCCTGCCAGCCCAACCACAGAACTCGTAGTGCAAAACTATATCCAACTCGAGGTTTTGTCATGAAAGACAAAGTCTTAAAGTCCAGCGGCCTTCATCGGGGAATGCACAGCTTGTTGGTCAAAATGACAGTCGGTGTACGTACTTGACACTAATGAAACCATCATCGTGTGGGTAGCTAATTCAAGGGGAGATCTGTCCTTTGAACTTTGGTTCAGTTCACCCAATTTCACCCATGACCCTACAATTTGTGCCCCTATAATGTTTCTGAGGTTTCGTGTTTTTTTTTTTAGGATGTTTTCTCCGGTTCTTATTGTTGCCCTTTGTTGTGAGTATTGATTGCAAATTATCACTTGACTAGAGCACAATCATCAAAAATGAAACGCGTTTTATTACCTCCTCCGCACACTCGATGATCGTTGATGCTCCAGACTCCAAATTCTTCTTTGAATGTCTTGCGAGGTTCACTCAACTTCAAGCATTGATTGACGTGTCCAAAAAAAAAAAAATGTAAAAATTGCTTTTCTTTGGACATTTTTAAATTAAATAATTGTTCGTGGTTTGCCATGCGTCGATACCCTCGGGCAGCATGGCAGCAACTTGCGACCTCTTCAAATATCAACGAACATTGCTCGGTAGCTCAACCTATTAAGGAACATTGTTTTTACGAACCACTATTTATCGTCGTCGTATCTCATTCCTATACATTCGTTCGGTTTGATCAGTTTTATTAAAAAAAAAAAAAATCTGAGTAAGAATTGCTTCACTTAAAAACACAAAATATTCCGCAGAGTTATGTTTGCTTGTAGTTTTTCAATGACAAGTTTTTATTTTTGTAGTCACTTCCTTATAATTGTTATTTTGCAATAACTACTACGACCAGCACTAATTTAATTACCCCATTTGTCCCCAAATTATGGGCTCAGCTGGGGAAAGTTTTTTTTTTTTGTTTTTTTTTTTTTGTTTTTTTTGTTTTTGGGGCGGGATGGCTGGGTCGACCTGACGTTTGAATGAAGGAGGCAGGAATTTCAAATTTGTTCAGGTCGTTCGGCGATAACTCGCATCGGACGTCCAATGCTGGCGGACGGGATGCTCGGCTTTGCCTCCGCCTGAAAGACGATGCACTTTGTAATTCGCCGTCTTGCCTGTAAAGCACCGATCCCATCATTTATTCAGGTGAAGAATGGAACCCATACCTACAGTAGGTGATTGTGCTACCTTTGCGCCGTCCTGTTGGGCTTTGTAATTGCAAATGCGAGATTGTTGCCTCGGCAACTGAAGGTGAACGGAGGTTATGTTTTCACCCCTGTTTGTCTGTCTGTGAGCAGGATAAGTTATGCTTTGTCTCAGAAAGTTATGGACGGATTCGGACGAAATTCGGTGGACATGCTGTGTATGACGAGGACTAATTGATTGTTTTGGTGAAGATCTCGATCCGTATCCGAGAATTTTTTTTAAAGTTATTCTGCACCATTGAGAAGAACAATATCTATAGCACAATATCTCAAAAAGTTATAGACGGATTCGGATGAAACTAGGTGCATGAGTTGGTTGGGTGAGGAGAACAAGCTGATTCGATTTTGGTGAAGATCCAGATCCGGCCTATCGGTGGGATACAAAATGTAAACTGTTTGGCCTGGCAGAGGTGTGTGCTCTACCCAGTGCCGCTCGTGTATATTTGTTCCGTTTAACCCAATATGCTGCATTGCATCAGATACGAACGACGTGAACATTTTGTAGTTTACAATGTGAGGAGTGGATATGAGCATTGTACTTTTCTTTTGAGGTGTTGATTTTTGTCAAAGTTTTTAAAGACCAATCAAGTGTGTAAATCACTTTTGCTACGACCGACAGCAGGGGTTTTATAACAATGTGTTCATATGTTTGTCTTTGTCCATTGCATTGATGATGGACAATTAAACAATGAACCGACATTTTTGTGTTTTCAACTTTCTTTGTTATACGGAGTAAATTCTGCAAATTATTTTTGTAGATGAACTTCTGATTTTCCATAATAATAAATACAATGTTTCTGCAGAAGCAATTTTCCAGTGTGTTCATTTGCAGAGCTGATGGGATGGCCTGGGGTGTGACACACACACAACTCGAAGTCGTCAAGCCTGGATTTGAACCCCGATCCAGCTATAAACTCCCAGCCTGGTTTCTCAGGCAGGGTGATTCATCCATGGGTGTGCCGTCCTTCGGAAACATGTTAAACTTGGCATCCTATCTGCCAGCATTAGTTGGTGGGTGTTAAAGATCCTACAGTGTCCTTCACGAAGAGTAGGTGAGCTATTGCCGGCACCCTGAACAAATTGCAAATTACTGACCCAACCACCAAGTGACCCAACTAGTATAACCCTTACCAAGAAACTGCTTTGGCAGCAACGACGCTCCGTAACAGTCAGGTAAATCAGAATTGTTGTGGCTGGAGTAGTAGTTTGTGCTCATTCCATGCCCTAAAGAGTTTTTGATGATGTTGAACAATAAAGATCGACGTCTGTGACGACGGATCATCATTATGGAACAGATTGTGGAACAGGGATCAACTGCGCCTGTGTTGACAGTAAATGTTAACATTGGAACTGCAACATCAGGCTCCCATTCCCACTTATTCCTCAATCCTGAAAAGATGCACTTTTAAAATTGGCGTCTGTTTGATTAAACAGACACAGGTTTTTGTTCCACATAAATTGATTATCAGCGTTCTAACCAAGTAAATTTATCATTAGGTGATCTGGAAGGTATTGTAATCGTGCACCGTCTGTCCGTCTCCAATTTCGACTTCCCTGGGCCGATTCGGCTGAAATTTGGCAGCAACGTTCTGCTCCTGACTGGAAACGGGGATTGCAAAGCTTGTTCTGGTCACCTGACTTTAAGTAGGCCAAAATAGTCAACTTAGTAAATTCCTACAAAAATAATCTCAACACACCAGTCAGAATGTAAGCAAATTTGAGATTCAACGTTAGGCCAGGGTAGGGATATTAAATTATGGAGGTCATGCTGATCACGTGACCGGAAGTGCGTCAAAATGGCTGACTTGGTCAACTTTTGTGAAAATCGCATCAATTCCTTTAAAAATGTTGTCCAGATCCACCAGTCAGAATGCTACCAAATGTAGGTAACAACAGGACAGGGTCGTGATGTTAAATTGTGGAGGTCATGCTGATCACGTGACCGGAAGTGTGTCGAAATGGCTGGGCTAAGTACTTTTTTTTTTTGGAAAATCTCGTAAATTCCTCCAAATCCCTTCCTCTCCAGACCCACCAGTTAGAATGCGACCAAAATTAGGTTAAAACGGGCCAGGGCCCATGTCAGCTAACAGGTCCAGTGATCCGCTTTTTCTCACCAAGTCAATTAATTGTCCTCTTTTTTTTTCTGACCAAGTAAATTTATTATCCCTTTTCCGACCAAGTAAATTTAATATCCTCTTTCCAACCAAGTAAATTTATTATCCCTTTTCCGACCAAGTAAATTGCCCTCTTTCCAACCAAATAAATTTATTATCCCTTTTCCAACCAAGTAAATTTATTATCCCTTTTCCAACCAAATAAATTTAATATCCTCTTTCCAACCAAATAAATTTAATATCCTCTTTCCAACCAAATAAATTTAATATCCTCTTTCCAACCAAATAAATTTATTATCCCTTTTAAAACAAAGTAAATTTAATATCCTCTTTCTGACCAAGTAAATTTATTATCCTCTTTCTGACCAAGTAAATTTATTATCCAACAACCCATACCTGGACATTCTTTTCCTTTTGACGCTGTTAGGAAATAAAAATACGAATACTTTGAATCAATTGTCAAAGGAAGGTCAAGATCACGGTGTTGACTTGTGTAAATGTTTTTGTAAACACACAGGACGGTTACCTGTATTAAATCTATCACGGTGTTGACTTGTGTAAAGGTTCTTGTAAACACACAGGGTGGTTACCTGTATTAAATCAGATCACGGTGTTGACTTGTGTAAAGGTTTTTGTAAACACACAGGATGGTTACCTGTTTTAAATCAAGATCACGGTGTTGACTTGTGTAAAGGTTTTTGTAAACACACAGGGTGGTTACCTGTTTTAAATCAAGATCACGGTGTTGACTTGTGTAAAAGTTTTTGGAAACACACAAGATGGTTACCTGTATTAAATCAATATCACGGTGTTGACTTGTGTAAAGGTTTTTGGAAACACACAAGATGGTTACCTGTATTAAATCAAGATCACGGTGTTGACTTGTGTAAATGTTCTTGTAAACACACAGGATGGTTACCTGTATTAAATCAAGATCACGGTGTTGACTTCTATAAAGGTTTTTGTAAACACACAGGATGGTTTCCTGTTTTAAATCAAGATCACGGTGTTGACTTGTGTAAACGTTTTTGTAAACACACAGGATGGTTACCTGTATTAAATCAGGATCACGGTGTTGACTTGTGTAAAGGTTTTTGTAAACACACAGGATGGTTACCTGTATTAAATCAGGATCACGGTGTTGACTTGTGTAAATGTTCTTGTAAACACTGTGGGGGAAAAATTTATATTAATGTATTTTAAATTGTAACAAATGGAGTTTCAGAAATGTAACTTTTATGCTGCAAATTGAATTGGCTGTCATTTCTGGCCAAAAGACTTTTGCCCTAAATGATAAGAAATGTGTTGTTCTGGAGTAGAGTGACCAAGCTGATAAATTAACTTTTGCTTAGAAAATGTACAAAGTGGCTTTTTGTCTAAAGGACACGTCTACAGTCTGGGTGAATATCCCCCAACCTCTCTCTCATGGAAGTATAAAATGTTTTGAAAGACACATTTTCTTGGTACGAGCACGTGAGGAAGTATAGTTTCTCAGTGGTTCGTACTCCTTGGAACTGACCAAGTACCAAGTTAGAATAAAACTCTCTGATGTAATGTAGAAGTGAATTGAATCGGGTTGGTCAAACTGTTAACTAAAATAAGAATAAATGAAATAGAACCAAATAATATTGCAATCAAATGGGGATTCTTGAGTTCATTGTACAAGGTTGAGAAGTGTATGGTGGATAATTAGGAAATAAATTGTTTCACAAGGAAGGACTTGTGTGGACATCAGTTTTATCAGTGTCGATAGGGTTTTTGTAGGGTTTTATAATCAAATCGGACAAACGTTAAACTCTGTCTGAAGTCAAATAGGATTCCACAATCGACCAGTTAGAATCCTTCAGGAGGACAACGATCACAACAAGGTGGGTTTAAAAAATCCACATCAACACACAGGATGGTTACCTGAATTAAATCAAGATCACGGTGTTGACTTGTGTAAATGTTCTTGCAAACACACACGATGGTTACCTGTATTAAATCAAGATCACGGTGTTGACTTGTGTAAAGGTTCTTGTAAACACACAGGATGGTTACCTGTATTAAATCAAGATCACGGTGTTGACTTGTGTAAATGTTCTTGTAAACACACAGGATGGTTACCTGTATTAAATCAAGATCACGGTGTTGACTTGTGTAAATGTTCTTGTAAACACACAGGATGGTTACCTGTATTAAATCAAGATCACGGTGTTGACTTGTGTAAAGGTTTTTGTAAACACACAGGATGGTTACCTGTGTTAAATCAGATCACGGTGTTGACTTGTGTAAAGGTTCTTGTAAACACACAGGATGGTTACCTGTATTAAATCAAGATCACGGTGTTGACTTGTGTAAAGGTTCTTGTAAACACACAGGATGGTTACCTGTATTAAATCAGGATCACGGTGTTGACTTGTGTAAATGTTCTTGTAAACACACAGGATGGTTACCTGTATTAAATCAAGATCATGGTGTTGACTTGTGTAAAGGTTTTTGTAAACACACAGGATGGTTACCTGTATTAAATCAAGATCACGGTGTTGACTTGTGTAAATGTTCTTGTAAACACACAGGATGGTTACCTGTATTAAATCAAGATCACGGTGTTGACTTGTGTAAATGTTCTTGTAAACACACAGGATGGTTACCTGTATTAAATCAAGATCACGGTGTTGACTTGTGTAAATGTTCTTGTAAACACACAGGATGGTTACCTGTATTAAATCAAGATCACGGTGTTGACTTGTGTAAAGGTTTTTGTAAACACACAGGATGGTTACCTGTATTAAATCAAGATCACGGTGTTGACTTGTGTAAATGTTCTTGTAAACACACAGGATGGTTACCTGTATTAAATCAGATCACGGTGTTGACTTGTGTAAAGGTTCTTGTAAACACACAGGATGGTTACCTGTATTAAATCAAGATCACGGTGTTGACTTGTGTAAAGGTTTTTGTAAACACACAGGATGGTTACCTGTATTAAATCAAGATCACGGTGTTGACTTGTGTAAAGGTTCTTGTAAACACACAGGATGGTTACCTGTATTAAATCAAGATCACGGTGTTGACTTGTGTAAAGGTTCTTGTAAACACACAGGATGGTTACCTGTATTAAATCAAGATCACGGTGTTGACTTGTGTAAATGTTCTTGTAAACACACAGGATGGTTACCTGTATTAAATCAAGATCACGGTGTTGACTTGTGTAAAGGTTTTTGTAAACACACAGGATGGTTACCTGTATTAAATCAAGATCACGGTGTTGACTTGTGTAAATGTTCTTGTAAACACACAGGATGGTTACCTGTATTAAATCAAGATCACGGTGTTGACTTGTGTAAATGTTCTTGTAAACACACAGGATGGTTACCTGTATTAAATCAAGATCACGGTGTTGACTTGTGTAAAGGTTTTTGTAAACACACAGGATGGTTACCTGTATTAAATCAAGATCACGGTGTTGACTTGTGTAAAGGTTTTTGTAAACACACAGGATGGTTACCTGTATTAAATCAAGATCACGGTGTTGACTTGTGTAAAGGTTTTTGTAAACACATAGGATGGTTACCTGTATTAAATCAGGATCATGGTGTTGACTTGTGTAAAGGTTTTTGTAAACACACAGGATGGTTACCTGTATTAAATCAAGATCACGGTGTTGACTTGTGTAAAGGTTTTTGTAAACACACAGGATGGTTACCTGTATTAAATCAGATCACGGTGTTGACTTGTGTAAATGTTCTTGTAAACACACAGGATGGTTACCTGTATTAAATCAAGATCACGGTGTTGACTTGTGTAAATGTTCTTGTAAACACACAGGATGGTTACCTGTATTAAATCAGGATCACGGTGTTGACTTGTGTAAAGGTTTTTGTAAACACACAGGATGGTTACCTGTATTAAATCAAGATCACCGTGTTGACTTGTGTAAATGTTCTTGTAAACACACAGGATGGTTACCTGTATTAAATCAAGATCACAGTGTTGACTTGTGTAAATGTTCTTGTAAACACACAGGATGGTTACCTGTATTAAATCAAGATCACGGTGTTGACTTGTGTAAATGTTCTTGTAAACACACAGGATGGTTACCTGTATTAAATCAAGATCACGGTGTTGACTTGTGTAAAGGTTTTTGTAAACACACAGGATGGTTACCTGTATTAAATCAGGATCACGGTGTTGACTTGTGTAAATGTTCTTGTAAACACACAGGATGGTTACCTGTATTAAATCAAGATCACGGTGTTGACTTGTGTAAATGTTCTTGTAAACACACAGGATGGTTACCTGTATTAAATCAAGATCACGGTGTTGACTTGTGTAAAGGTTCTTGTAAACACACAGGATGGTTACCTGTATTAAATCAAGATCACGGTGTTGACTTGTGTAAAGGTTCTTGTAAACACACAGGATGGTTACCTGTATTAAATCAAGATCACGGTGTTGACTTGTGTAAAGGTTCTTGTAAACACACAGGATGGTTACCTGTATTAAATCAAGATCACGGTGTTGACTTGTGTAAAGGTTCTTGTAAACACACAGGATGGTTACCTGTATTAAATCAAGATCACGGTGTTGACTTGTGTAAAGGTTTTTGTAAACACACAGGATGGTTACCTGTATTAAATCAAGATCACGGTGTTGACTTGTGTAAAGGTTCTTGTAAACACACAGGATGGTTACCTGTATTAAATCAGATCACGGTGTTGACTTGTGTAAAGGTTCTTGTAAACACACAGGATGGTTACCTGTATTAAATCAAGATCACGGTGTTGACTTGTGTAAATGTTCTTGTAAATACACAGGATGGTTACCTGTATTAATCAGGATCACGGTGTTGACTTGTGTAAAGGTTCTTGTAAACACACAGGATGGTTACCTGTATTAAATCAAGATCACGGTGTTGACTTGTGTAAATGTTCTTGTAAACACACAGGATGGTTACCTGTATTAAATCGGGATCATGGTGTTGACTTGTGTAAAGGTTTTTGTAAACACACAGGATGGTTACCTGTATTAAATCAGGATCACGGTGTTGACTTGTGTAAAGGTTCTTGTAAACACACATGATGGTTACCTGTATTAAATCAGGATCACGGTGTTGACTTGTGTAAAGGTTCTTGTAAACACACATGATGGTTACCTGTATTAAATCAAGATCACGGTGTTGACTTGTGTAAAGGTTTTTGTAAACACACAGGATGGTTACCTGTATTAAATCAAGATCACGGTGTTGACTTGTGTAAAGGTTTTTGTAAACACACAGGATGGTTACCTGTATTAAATCAAGATCACGGTGTTGACTTGTGTAAATGTTCTTGTAAACACACAGGATGGTTACCTGTATTAAATCAAGATCACGGTGTTGACTTGTGTAAAGGTTCTTGTAAACACACAGGATGGTTACCTGTATTAAATCAGATCACGGTGTTGACTTGTGTAAAGGTTCTTGTAAACACACAGGATGGTTACCTGTATTAAATCAAGATCACGGTGTTGACTTGTGTAAAGGTTTTTGTAAACACACAGGATGGTTACCTGTATTAAATCAGGATCACGGTGTTGACTTGTGTAAATGTTCTTGTAAACACACAGGATGGTTACCTGTATTAAATCAAGATCACGGTGTTGACTTGTGTAAAGGTTTTTGTAAACACACAGGATGGTTACCTGTATTAAATCAAGATCACGGTGTTGACTTGTGTAAAGGTTCTTGTAAACACACAGGATGGTTACCTGTATTAAATCAAGATCACGGTGTTGACTTGTGTAAATGTTCTTGTAAACACACAGGATGGTTACCTGTATTAAATCAGGATCACGGTGTTGACTTGTGTAAAGGTTTTTGTAAACACACAGGATGGTTACCTGTATTAAATCAAGATCACGGTGTTGACTTGTGTAAATGTTCTTGTAAACACACAGGATGGTTACCTGTATTAAATCAAGATCACGGTGTTGACTTGTGTAAAGGTTCTTGTAAACACACAGGATGGTTACCTGTATTAAATCAAGATCACGGTGTTGACTTGTGTAAAGGTTCTTGTAAACACACAGGATGGTTACCTGTATTAAATCAAGATCACGGTGTTGACTTGTGTAAATCTTGTTGTAAACACACAGGATGGTTACCTGTATTAAATCAGATCACGGTGTTGACTTGTGTAAAGGTTCTTGTAAACACACAGGATGGTTACCTGTATTAAATCAAGATCACGGTGTTGACTTGTGTAAAGGTTTTTGTAAACACACAGGATGGTTTCCTGTATTAAATCAGATCACGGTGTTGACTTGTGTAAAGGTTCTTGTAAACACACAGGATGGTTACCTGTATTAATCAGGATCATGGTGTTGACTTGTGTAAAGGTTCTTGTAAACACACAGGATGGTTACCTGTATTAAATCAAGATCACGGTGTTGACTTGTGTAAAGGTTCTTGTAAACACACAGGATGGTTACCTGTATTAAATCAAGATCACGGTGTTGACTTGTGTAAATGTTCTTGTAAACACACAGGATGGTTACCTGTATTAAATCAAGATCACGGTGTTGACTTGTGTAAAGGTTCTTGTAAACACACAGGATGGTTACCTGTATTAAATCAAGATCACGGTGTTGACTTGTGTAAAGGTTCTTGTAAACACACAGGATGGTTACCTGTATTAAATCAAGATCACGGTGTTGACTTGTGTAAAGGTTCTTGTAAACACACAGGATGGTTACCTGTATTAAATCAAGATCACGGTGTTGACTTGTGTAAAGGTTCTTGTAAACACACAGGATGGTTACCTGTATTAAATCAAGATCACGGTGTTGACTTGTGTAAAGGTTCTTGTAAACACACAGGATGGTTACCTGTATTAAATCGGGATCATGGTGTTGACTTGTGTAAAGGTTTTTGTAAACACACACAATGGTTACCTGTATTAAATCAAGATCACGGTGTTGACTTGTGTAAATGTTCTTGTAAACACACAGGATGGTTACCTGTATTAAATCAAGATCACGGTGTTGACTTGTGTAAAGGTTCTTGTAAACACACAGGATGGTTACCTGTATTAAATCAAGATCACGGTGTTGACTTGTGTAAATGTTCTTGTAAACACACAGGATGGTTACCTGTATTAAATCAAGATCATGGTGTTGACTTGTGTAAAGGTTTTTGTAAACACACAGGATGGTTACCTGTATTAAATCAAGATCACGGTGTTGACTTGTGTAAAGGTTTTTGTAAACACACAGGATGGTTACCTGTATTAAATCAAGATCATGGTGTTGACTTGTGTAAATGTTCTTGTAAACACACAGGATGGTTACCTGTATTAAATCAGGATCACGGTGTTGACTTGTGCAAAGGTTTTTGTAAACACACAGGATGGTTACCTGTATTAAATCAGGATCACGGTGTTGACTTGTGTAAAGGTTCTTGTAAACACACATGATGGTTACCTGTATTAAATCAGGATCACGGTGTTGACTTGTGTAAAGGTTCTTGTAAACACACATGATGGTTACCTGTATTAAATCAAGATCATGGTGTTGACTTGTGTAAAGGTTTTTGTAAACACACAGGATGGTTACCTGTATTAAATCAAGATCATGGTGTTGACTTGTGTAAAGGTTTTTGTAAACACACAGGATGGTTACCTGTATTAAATCAGGATCACGGTGTTGACTTGTGTAAATGTTCTTGTAAACACACAGGATGGTTACCTGTATTAAATCAAGATCACGGTGTTGACTTGTGTAAAGGTTTTTGTAAACACACAGGATGGTTACCTGTATTAAATCAGGATCACGGTGTTGACTTGTGTAAAGGTTTTTGTAAACACACAGGATGGTTACCTGTATTAAATCAAGATCACGGTGTTGACTTGTGTAAAGGTTTTTGTAAACACACAGGATGGTTACCTGTATTAAATCAAGATCACGGTGTTGACTTGTGTAAAGGTTTTTGTAAACACACAGGATGGTTACCTGTATTAAATCAGGATCATGGTGTTGACTTGTGTAAATGTTCTTGTAAATACACAGGATGGTTACCTGTATTAAATCAGGATCACGGTGTTGACTTGTGTAAAGGTTCTTGTAAACACACAGGATGGTTACCTGTATTAAATCAGGATCACGGTGTTGACTTGTGTAAAGGTTCTTGTAAACACACAGGATGGTTACCTGTATTAAATCAAGATCACGGTGTTGACTTGTGTAAAGGTTCTTGTAAACACACAGGATGGTTACCTGTATTAAATCAAGATCACGGTGTTGACTTGTGTAAAGGTTTTTGTAAACACACAGGATGGTTACCTGTATTAAATCAGATCACGGTGTTGACTTGTGTAAAGGTTCTTGTAAACACACATGATGGTTACCTGTATTAAATCAGATCACGGTGTTGACTTGTGTAAAGGTTTCTTGTAAACACACATGATGGTTACCTGTATTAAATCAGATCACGGTGTTGACTTGTGTAAAGGTTCTTGTAAACACACAGGATGGTTACCTGTATTAAATCAAGATCACGGTGTTGACTTGTGTAAATGTTCTTGTAAACACACAGGATGGTTACCTGTATTAAATCAGGATCAAGGTGTTGACTTGTGTAAAGGTTTTTGTAAACACACAGGATGGTTACCTGTATTAAATCAAGATCACGGTGTTGACTTGTGTAAAGGTTCTTGTAAACACACAGGATGGTTACCTGTATTAAATCAAGATCACGGTGTTGACTTGTGTAAAGGTTCTTGTAAACACACAGGATGGTTACCTGTATTAAATCAAGATCACGGTGTTGACTTGTGTAAAGGTTCTTGTAAACACACAGGATGGTTACCTGTATTAAATCAAGATCACGGTGTTGACTTGTGTAAAGGTTCTTGTAAACACACAGGATGGTTACCTGTATTAAATCAAGATCACGGTGTTGACTTGTGTAAAGGTTCTTGTAAACACACAGGATGGTTACCTGTATTAAATCAAGATCACGGTGTTGACTTGTGTAAATGTTCTTGTAAATACACAGGATGTTTACCTGTATTAATCAGGATCACGGTGTTGACTTGTGTAAAGGTTCTTGTAAACACACACGATGGTTACCTGTATTAAATCAGATCACGGTGTTGACTTGTGTAAAGGTTTTTGTAAACACACAGGATGGTTACCTGTATTAATCAGGATCACGGTGTTGACTTGTGTAAAGGTTCTTGTAAACACACAGGATGGTTACCTGTATTAAATCAAGATCACGGTGTTGACTTGTGTAAATCTTGTTGTAAACACACAGGATGGTTACCTGTATTAAATCAAGATCACGGTGTTGACTTGTGTAAAGGTTTTTGTAAACACACAGGATGGTTACCTGTATTAAATCAGATCACGGTGTTGACTTGTGTAAAGGTTTTTGTAAACACACAGGATGGTTACCTGTATTAAATCAGATCACGGTGTTGACTTGTGTAAAGGTTCTTGTAAACACACAGGATGGTTACCTGTATTAAATCAAGATCACGGTGTTGACTTGTGTAAATGTTCTTGTAAACACACAGGATGGTTACCTGTATTAAATCAAGATCACGGTGTTGACTTGTGTAAAGGTTTTTGTAAACACACAGGATGGTTACCTGTATTAAATCAAGATCACGGTGTTGACTTGTGTAAAGGTTCTTGTAAACACACAGGATGGTTACCTGTATTAAATCAAGATCACGGTGTTGACTTGTGTAAATGTTCTTGTAAACACACAGGATGGTTACCTGTATTAAATCAAGATCACGGTGTTGACTTGTGTAAAGGTTTTTGTAAACACACAGGATGGTTACCTGTATTAAATCAGATCACGGTGTTGACTTGTGTAAAGGTTCTTGTAAACACACAGGATGGTTACCTGTATTAAATCAGATCACGGTGTTGACTTGTGTAAAGGTTCTTGTAAACACACAGGATGGTTACCTGTATTAAATCAGATCACGGTGTTGACTTGTGTAAAGGTTCTTGTAAACACACAGGATGGTTACCTGTATTAAATCAAGATCACGGTGTTGACTTGTGTAAATGTTCTTGTAAACACACAGGATGGTTACCTGTATTAAATCGGGATCATGGTGTTGACTTGTGTAAAGGTTTTTGTAAACACACACAATGGTTACCTGTATTAAATCAAGATCACGGTGTTGACTTGTGTAAATGTTCTTGTAAACACACAGGATGGTTACCTGTATTAAATCAAGATCACGGTGTTGACTTGTGTAAAGGTTCTTGTAAACACACAGGATGGTTACCTGTATTAAATCAAGATCACGGTGTTGACTTGTGTAAATGTTCTTGTAAACACACAGATGGTTACCTGTATTAAATCAAGATCACGGTGTTGACTTGTGTAAAGGTTTTTGTAAACACAGAGGATGGTTACCTGTATTAAATCAGGATCACGGTGTTGACTTGTGTAAATGTTCTTGTAAACACACAGGATGGTTACCTGTATTAAATCAAGATCACGGTGTTGACTTGTGTAAAGGTTTTTGTAAACACAGAGGATGGTTACCTGTATTAAATCAAGATCACGGTGTTGACTTGTGTAAATGTTCTTGTAAACACACAGGATGGTTACCTGTATTAAATCAAGATCACGGTGTTGACTTGTGTAAAGGTTTTTGTAAACACAGAGGATGGTTACCTGTATTAAATCAGGATCACGGTGTTGACTTGTGTAAATGTTCTTGTAAACACACAGGATGGTTACCTGTATTAAATCAAGATCATGGTGTTGACTTGTGTAAAGGTTTTTGTAAACACACAGGATGGTTACCTGTATTAAATCAAGATCACGGTGTTGACTTGTGTAAAGGTTTTTGTAAACACACAGGATGGTTACCTGTATTAAATCAAGATCATGGTGTTGACTTGTGTAAATGTTCTTGTAAACACACAGGATGGTTACCTGTATTAAATCAGGATCACGGTGTTGACTTGTGTAAAGGTTCTTGTAAACACACAGGATGGTTACCTGTATTAAATCAAGATCACGGTGTTGACTTGTGTAAAGGTTCTTGTAAACACACAGGATGGTTACCTGTATTAAATCAAGATCACGGTGTTGACTTGTGTAAAGGTTCTTGTAAACACACAGGATGGTTACCTGTATTAAATCAGATCACGGTGTTGACTTGTGTAAAGGTTCTTGTAAACACACAGGATGGTTACCTGTATTAAATCAAGATCACGGTGTTGACTTGTGTAAAGGTTTTTGTAAACACACAGGATGGTTACCTGTATTAAATCAGGATCACGGTGTTGACTTGTGTAAAGGTTCTTGTAAACACACAGGATGGTTACCTGTATTAAATCAAGATCACGGTGTTGACTTGTGTAAAGGTTTTTGTAAACACACAGGATGGTTACCTGTATTAAATCAAGATCACGGTGTTGACTTGTGTAAATGTTCTTGTAAACACACAGGATGGTTACCTGTATTAAATCAAGATCACGGTGTTGACTTGTGTAAAGGTTTTTGTAAACACACAGGATGGTTACCTGTATTAAATCAGATCACGGTGTTGACTTGTGTAAAGGTTCTTGTAAACACACAGGATGGTTACCTGTATTAAATCAAGATCACGGTGTTGACTTGTGTAAAGGTTTTTGTAAACACACAGGATGGTTACCTGTATTAAATCAAGATCACGGTGTTGACTTGTGTAAAGGTTTTTGTAAACACACAGGATGGTTACCTGTATTAAATCAAGATCACGGTGTTGACTTGTGTAAAGGTTCTTGTAAACACACATGATGGTTACCTGTATTAAATCAAGATCATGGTGTTGACTTGTGTAAAGGTTTTTGTAAACACACAGGATGGTTACCTGTATTAAATCAAGATCATGGTGTTGACTTGTGTAAAGGTTTTTGTAAACACACAGGATGGTTACCTGTATTAAATCAAGATCACGGTGTTGACTTGTGTAAAGGTTTTTGTAAACACATAGGATGGTTACCTGTATTAAATCGGGATCATGGTGTTGACTTGTGTAAAGGTTTTTGTAAACACACAGGATGGTTACCTGTATTAAATCAAGATCACGGTGTTGACTTGTGTAAAGGTTTTTGTAAACACACAGGATGGTTACCTGTATTAAATCAGATCACGGTGTTGACTTGTGTAAATGTTCTTGTAAACACACAGGATGGTTACCTGTATTAAATCAGATCACGGTGTTGACTTGTGTAAAGGTTTTTGTAAACACATAGGATGGTTACCTGTATTAAATCAGATCACGGTGTTGACTTGTGTAAAGGTTTTTGTAAACACACAGGATGGTTACCTGTATTAATCAGGATCATGGTGTTGACTTGTGTAAAGGTTCTTGTAAACACACACGATGGTTACCTGTATTAAATCAGATCACGGTGTTGACTTGTGTAAAGGTTTTTGTAAACACACAGGATGGTTACCTGTATTAAATCAGATCACGGTGTTGACTTGTGTAAAGGTTCTTGTAAACACACAGGATGGTTACCTGTATTAAATCAAGATCATGGTGTTGACTTGTGTAAAGGTTTTTGTAAGCACACACGATGGTTACCTGTATTAAATCAAGATCACGGTGTTGACTTGTGTAAAGGTTTTTGTGAACACACAGGATGGTTACCTGTATTAAATCAGATCACGGTGTTGACTTGTGTAAATCTTCTTGTAAACACACAGGATGGTTACCTGTATTAAATCAAGATCACGGTGTTGACTTGTGTAAAGGTTCTTGTAAACACACAGGATGGTTACCTGTATTAAATCAGGATCACGGTGTTGACTTGTGTAAATGTTCTTGTAAACACACAGGATGGTTACCTGTATTAAATCAAGATCACGGTGTTGACTTGTGTAAAGGTTTTTGTAAACACACAGGATGGTTACCTGTATTAAATCAAGATCACGGTGTTGACTTGTGTAAAGGTTCTTGTAAACACACATGATGGTTACCTGTATTAAATCAGATCACGGTGTTGACTTGTGTAAAGGTTCTTGTAAACACACAGGATGGTTACCTGTATTAAATCGGGATCATGGTGTTGACTTGTGTAAAGGTTTTTGTAAACACACACGATGGTTACCTGTATTAAATCAAGATCACGGTGTTGACTTGTGTAAAGGTTTTTGTGAACACACAGGATGGTTACCTGTATTAAATCAAGATCATGGTGTTGACTTGTGTAAAGGTTTTTGTGAACACACAGGATGGTTACCTGTATTAAATCAGATCACGGTGTTGACTTGTGTAAATCTTCTTGTAAACACACAGGATGGTTACCTGTATTAAATCAAGATCACGGTGTTGACTTGTGTAAAGGTTCTTGTAAACACACAGGATGGTTACCTGTATTAAATCAGGATCACGGTGTTGACTTGTGTAAATGTTCTTGTAAACACACAGGATGGTTACCTGTATTAAATCAAGATCACGGTGTTGACTTGTGTAAAGGTTTTTGTAAACACACAGGATGGTTACCTGTATTAAATCAAGATCACGGTGTTGACTTGTGTAAAGGTTCTTGTAAACACACATGATGGTTACCTGTATTAAATCAGATCACGGTGTTGACTTGTGTAAAGGTTCTTGTAAACACACATGATGGTTACCTGTATTAAATCAGATCACGGTGTTGACTTGTGTAAAGGTTTTTGTGAACACACAGGATGGTTACCTGTATTAAATCAAGATCATGGTGTTGACTTGTGTAAAGGTTCTTGTAAACACACATGATGGTTACCTGTATTAAATCAGGATCACGGTGTTGACTTGTGTAAAGGTTTTTGTAAACACACAGGATGGTTACCTGTATTAAATCAAGATCACGGTGTTGACTTGTGTAAATCTTCTTGTAAACACACAGGATGGTTACCTGTATTAAATCAGATCACGGTGTTGACTTGTGTAAAGGTTCTTGTAAACACACAGGATGGTTACCTGTATTAAATCAGGATCACGGTGTTGACTTGTGTAAAGGTTCTTGTAAACACACATGATGGTTACCTGTATTAAATCAAGATCACGGTGTTGACTTGTGTAAAGGTTTTTGTAAACACACAGGATGGTTACCTGTATTAAATCAAGATCACGGTGTTGACTTGTGTAAAGGTTTTTGTAAACACACAGGATGGTTACCTGTATTAAATCAGGATCACGGTGTTGACTTGTGTAAAGGTTTTTGTAAACACACAGGATGGTTTCCTGTATTAAATCAAGATCACGGTGTTGACTTGTGTAAATGTTCTTGTAAACACACAGGATGGTTACCTGTATTAAATCAAGATCACGGTGTTGACTTGTGTAAAGGTTTTTGTAAACACACAGGATGGTTACCTGTATTAAATCAAGATCACGGTGTTGACTTGTGTAAAGGTTCTTGTAAACACACATGATGGTTACCTGTATTAAATCAGATCACGGTGTTGACTTGTGTAAAGGTTCTTGTAAACACACAGGATGGTTACCTGTATTAAATCGGGATCATGGTGTTGACTTGTGTAAAGGTTTTTGTAAACACACACGATGGTTACCTGTATTAAATCAAGATCACGGTGTTGACTTGTGTAAAGGTTTTTGTGAACACACACGATGGTTACCTGTATTAAATCAAGATCATGGTGTTGACTTGTGTAAAGGTTTTTGTGAACACACAGGATGGTTACCTGTATTAAATCAAGATCATGGTGTTGACTTGTGTAAAGGTTTTTGTGAACACACAGGATGGTTACCTGTATTAAATCAGATCACGGTGTTGACTTGTGTAAATCTTCTTGTAAACACACAGGATGGTTACCTGTATTAAATCAAGATCACGGTGTTGACTTGTGTAAAGGTTCTTGTAAACACACAGGATGGTTACCTGTATTAAATCAGGATCACGGTGTTGACTTGTGTAAAGGTTTTTGTAAACACACAGGATGGTTACCTGTATTAAATCAAGATCACGGTGTTGACTTGTGTAAAGGTTTTTGTAAACACACAGGATGGTTACCTGTATTAAATCAGGATCACGGTGTTGACTTGTGTAAAGGTTTTTGTAAACACACATGATGGTTACCTGTATTAAATCAGATCACGGTGTTGACTTGTGTAAAGGTTCTTGTAAACACACAGGATGGTTACCTGTATTAAATCAGGATCACGGTGTTGACTTGTGTAAAGGTTTTTGTAAACACACAGGATGGTTACCTGTATTAAATCAAGATCACGGTGTTGACTTGTGTAAAGGTTCTTGTAAACACACAGGATGGTTACCTGTATTAAATCAGGATCACGGTGTTGACTTGTGTAAAGGTTCTTGTAAACACACATGATGGTTACCTGTATTAAATCAAGATCACGGTGTTGACTTGTGTAAAGGTTTTTGTAAACACACACGATGGTTACCTGTATTAAATCAGATCACGGTGTTGACTTGTGTAAAGGTTTTTGTAAACACACAGGATGGTTACCTGTATTAAATCAAGGTGGTTTGACGTTACCTTATAATGTAAGGAAATCAGACACAGGTGGAGGCCATTCAAAAAAAAAAAAATTTTGGGTTGTATAAATTTATTTATTTAAGTTTTTGTATTTTTTTTGTAAATATTTATTTTTTCTTCTCCTCAGGGAAGGGGTCGTGGGATTGGTTAAAAACACACACCTTGTCAGCACTTTGCTTACATAATATGTAGATTGATCCTTCTCGCGTGGATTTAAATTACATTCAGTGAATTACGTGATGAAAGTAAAAAAATAACTTGTCTTTGGGAACAGGGATGGAAACGAGTGAAGACGGCAGGTATTAATTAAAAAAAACAACCGGATTTGGAGGAAAT
>NC_140969.1:104041888-104149388 GCF_056783735.1 Eptatretus burgeri
CCCGGACGAGGCCCCGCCCAGTCGGCTGAGGGGGTGTGGCCAAAAAGAGGAAGTGACGCGAAGGGGAGGAGTTTGTCGGCTTGGTCGAGAGAAGGCGTGCTCGTGTGTCGAAGCGAGCGAACGAGAGAGAAACGAAGACCTCGTAAACAACTTCAGTTTGGCAGAAGTGCAAAACTGCAGTCGGTTGAGAGGGTGCTCGTGTGTCAAAGCGAGCGAGCGAAGGCTTCAGAGAAAAGAGTATAGTGTTTGGAGAACAGTCGAGGCGTGCTGATGTTTTCCGAAGCGAGCGAACGTAAGAGAGGCTGCCTGCACGTCGAGTCTGCCTTTTTGAGGCAGTGGGAGAGGCTGCCTGCACGTCAAGTTGGCGATCGACTCTTATGGGGAGGTGATCGACAGGTTCGGCCTGCGTCTGGCCGTGGAGCCACCGTTCTTACTCACCTCATGACTTGACACGTTGTCAATCCGCCTGCGGAGCTCGGCACCTCGATTTGGGCCTTGTCTGGAGGCCAGGCCTGGATTTGTACGCTGGACCTTGAGAGAGATCAGCTGAGGCCCATTGTCCACCTTACACGGGGTCAGAGCGCGCGGAGACCGCTTGCGTTGCGAAGGGGGCAAGAGTACGACGCCTCCATTTCGCCACGCGGCACGTTCGAGCTGGGGCTTGAATCCGTGGACATCCGCCTGTTGCGAGCAACATTCATGCTTTTGACACTGTCCTCTTTTCCATGAAACCTCACCAAGTACTCTGTCTTGTCTTGCATGCATGCTGTCTGTCTGTTTTTGTCTGCACGTTGTTTAAGGCATATTTCGGTAGCGACCCCCTCAAAACCTGTCGTCCGTGGTTCCCTCGTTAAGAATGGGTTGAGGATTGTTAATAAAAACATTGTCGTGAATTTTGCTTGTGCTGTGATATCCGATGTTCCCCAATAAATCTGGTTGATTCGGATGAAGTTGCCGCTATGGATTAATTCGTGTCGCGTCGAGGAACGATCCGTTCGATTGGCATATAAAACCAAAATGGTTACAGACTGGCAGAAAACGCTCGGCATCTGACAAAACCAGTCTGTAACCGGGGGTTCTATTTCCCCAACTGGCAAGGTACAAGGATTACGTTGGTATCGCGATTGAAGACGCATGACTCGAGGCCTGTGCCGAGCCGGCGGGCGTTATAGATCCCGGAGACGGCGGTGGTGAGGGTGGCGCCAAGGACTGGGTGAGAATCCCGCCACCCCGGATCCGCAACAGTTTGGTAGTCAGGAGTGGGATATTTGGACCAGCGGTGCATTTCGCACCCCGGACATTGGTTACGAAAAAAACGGTCCAAATTTGATTTGATGCATGAGCGGATCGGAGGAAAAACTTGCAAATTATAAAGAAAATGGAGTCGCAAAATAGTGGCGCGGATCCATCTTGGCGCGCCACGAAGCGGGAGAGGGCTAATTACAGTGCAACGAACCCCGCGGCACGGGGGAAGAGCTCCCGCCCACCGGTTCAGACCACGTGGTCACGGCATGCACCATGGCAGGCGAGGCAAGACGACGACGCAAACATTGACAAGCTTCAGACACAATTGGGGGATGCCTTGGAACAGGTGAGGCATTATGAAAATTATATAGAGGAATTGCAGATTGAATTGGACTAAGCAGAACGGCACGTCAACGAGGTTCAGGAGGATTATGTGCACGGGGAGTCACAACAATTGGCCGATGCACAGGAACGAATTCGGGGGCTGGAAGAGGACTTAGCCAGCACAGTCGAGGAACTTCCTAGAGAAACGATGAAATTAGATTGGTTGCGTGGGCTTTTGATACATGAGTTGAACGAACTGAATAATAGAAAAGCGGAGGAGCAAATTTGTAACTCTCGGGATAGGAAGAGCTTGGAGGAAGAATGGGAAACAAAGCTAGAAAAGGAAAAACGAGAACACGATTTGGAATTGAAACAACTGAAGGAAGAGGTAAGATCAGGCAATCAGATAAGAGAAAGCCTCGAACAGAAGATAAAAAGAGGAGAGAAATCTCTGGAGCAAAGGAAGAATTGTTGGAAAAGTCAAGACAGTTCGAAGAACTACAGGGATAAATGAGTAAAATAGAGTGGAGTACCTATGAGTTGGAACAAGAGAAGAGCAAACTGAACGAAAGAATAGAGGAAGAGCAAATTAGTAATTCCCGGGATAGAGAGAACTTGGAAGAAGAATGGAAAACAAAGCTGGAAATGGAAAAACGGAAACACGATTTGGAATTGAGACAACTGAAGGAAGAGGTAAGAACAAGCAATCAGGAAAGAGAGACCCTTGAACAGAAGATAGAAAAAGGAATATCAGGAACACCTAAAGGAATACAGTAAAAAAAAGGATGACTTGAGGGAGGAAGCATGCAAAAGAGGCGAGAGAGGAATTGTAGAAAAAAACTTCGGAGTTACGGAAACACCAAAACAAAGAGACGGAATTACAAAACGAGCTGAGGATGTTAAGAGAGGAAAGAAAGAGAACGGGGAATGAAACGTTAAGGAACCACACTGTGCAGATCGAACAGTTAGAAGCCAAAGCAAGGTTGGAGTACGTGGAGATAGTGAAGGAACAACGAATGAGACAGGAAAAGGAAATCAACCGAGTGAAGGAAGCGACGACATTGGAGAATGAAGAAGAGAGACAGTGGGATAAGAAACAAAAAGAACCTGAATTTGAGGTTGACCAGCTAAAGGAGAGAGAGCAAGGTTGGAGTACGAGGAGATAATGAAAGAACAAGGAATGAAACAGGAAAAGGAAATCAGCCAATTGAGGGAAACGACGAGATTGGAGAATGAGGAACAAGAGAGACAGTGGGATAAGAAGCAAAAAGAACAAGGAATGAAACAGGAAAAGGAAATCGACAAAATTAAGGAAACAATGAGATTGGAGAAGGAAGAACAAGAGAGACAGTGGGATAAGAAACAAAAAGAACAAGTAATGAAACAGGAAAAGGAAATCGACAAATTGAAGGAAGCGACGAGATTGGAGAATGAAGAACAAGAGAGACGGTGAGATCGAAAACAAAAAGAATATGAATTTGAAATTAACCAACTCGAGGAGAGAGCAAAGTTGGAGTACACGGAGATGGAAAAACTCCGGAAAGATAACGAACAACTAAAAAGGCTCGGAGAGGAAGAACGACTCGAATGGAAAAGAAAATGGAGGCAGGAAGTAGAACAGCACAATAATGTGGGATGTGTGATATCACCACAGGGCGTAATGTTAGTGGTGCAGAACTTGATTGACATCACTCGTCGGATGACACCACCATTAGAGCAAACCCTGGTGATGGAGACATTGAGGGAGCATGCGGGGTTGTTGACGAGTGAAACACATTTTGAGCAGGTCCAGCATGTGGAGCTGACAGCCCCAGAGGAGTGTGGCGAACCGATGATGAGCAACCTGCTGGAGAGAAGCGACCGGACAGAGGTGACTCTGGAACAAATCAGGTACATGGGTACATGCATACAAGGTGCGGACGAGGAGCTTAAGGTAGAAATTGAATTTTACGTTAATGAAGAGACTCTGTCCGATGGGGTGCACGTATGCGTGACCCCTGAATGTGAGTGGAGTGCCTGTGAACGAATGCTGTGAGCCCACACTCCAGACTGCAGCACCGGTATGTGCTGCCGAGGCCGAAGTGTGTGTGGGTACTCACCTGGCGGTCGAGAATGTAGCCCTGGAGTGCGAGGCAGTTTGTCAGTACACAGGAAAGGTTGAAGGTGTGGAATGTCAACACATGACCTTGGAATGTGTGCAGCCTGCTGTGAGTGAGAGTCCTGAGCATGGAATGAGTGGTGACATCGGAAATATGTTTGAGGTGCAAAGGGAAATAGAAATGTCACCAGGACAGAACTTGAGCCAGCGGATGGAAACCATAATGGACGGCTCCGCATGGGTTCTTACAGAGTTGGAGGTGCTGCATCCAGGAGCAGTTTTTGATTGGGTTTTAGAAATCCAATTTAGAAATTGGATTTTAATTTCTCTATCAGCCTCACAGGAACTTTTGGGTAGAGCACAGATGAGTGGCAGGCGGCACTAGCGTGTGTCACTTGGTCTTCAGACTTTTCTGAGCACACGAGTGGTTTGGCTAGCTGAATGGGGTTTATCTGTCTTGAGAGAGTTATGGAGAAGAGGGGGAGGCCGTTCCCCAGGTCGGGGTTTACCTGTTTTCCGTGAACACTGGAGAAGAGGGGGAGGCCGCTCCACCGATTGGGGTTTACCTGACTTCCGCAAACTCTGGAGAAAAGGAGGCGGTAGATCACAGCCCCCATTGAGGCGTGACCCCTTTGAGCCGTGGCGGAAAGGCGGAGGGGGTCATGTAATGGGTAAAGAGGGATTCGTTCCCTCACTCCCCTTCCAATGAGCCAAAGAAGTAGGCCATATGGGGATGTGAAAATCTTGATTGAGAGTTGTACCGAAAGTGATTGCCAATTGAGAAATGACAGAAGGCACGAGTGGATTTGGCACGAGTGGATTTGGGTGATTATTAAAAAAAGTGGTGGAGACATTACAGGCAGAGTGTTAGACACACCTGAAATAAGTGGATGACAAAGAGTGGCTTGTTTGAGGAAGGATTGAAATGCCTGGTTAGAACCATGCAGAGGTTCCATGGGACTGGTGAAGAGATTTTGATGTTTCGTTTAAATGGTTAGAAATAAACGATTAGGGCAGTGTGGAGGAGGCCAGCGGATGATGGACGTAGAGACAAACTAATTGGGGTTGGATGAAAAAGTGTACCAGTTAAATTTGATGACCAAGTGGTATCCGAGTGATTGGTGTGTTTTTGTTTTCACATAAAAGTGAAAGGTGTTGGATGGTGTTATGGACTGGGTGTGCGGCACTTTGGAATGAATGACTAAAGTGTTTGGGTGAATGGCGCGGTTGTGCGAATGAGGAGAGTGAGTGCGAACAACGTACCCTGTCGGTAGGAGTCTCCTAACCAAGTTAGTGTAGGTTAGGGGACTTAGAGGATTTGACATGGATTCTGGCTGCTGTTCCATTGTGCAGGCGGACTGCGAGGGGTAGTTGCAGGCCAAGGTATGGGGGTACTGGCTGGTAGTGTGACATGGTATGGGAAGTTGGTGAGTTGGGAAATAGGGCAGCAGGGCTTTGGGGGTTCCTGGCAGGTGAAGGCTGTCAGAGGTGCCAGGAGAGCACCGTAGGGTTCAGTGCCAGGAGAGCACAGTGTCGGTGCCATGAGAGCACAGTATGGGTGCTATGAGGACACAGTATAGGTGCTATGAGGGCACAGTATGGGGGCTAGAGAGAGCCACCCCTTAGTTAGGAGCGCCAGAAGCACGCTCAGGTGAACCCTGAGGTCGCTGGGTATCCTCCACCCCCAATTGGAAGCAGGCAAAGAGGCCAAGTAGTAGTTACACTCCCCAGCCAGCGAGTTATGCCTGGCACCACCAAATGGAAAAAGACAAATAAGGGCCTTGCCCAGGTTTAATAGAATAGAACAGTGTGCCAGGTCGGGAAAAATGGGTCATTAGGATCATTCTCGCCATAGCAGGGTTTGTTGCATTGTCTAGAGCTCAAAGTAAATGGTTAGGTTCGATGGACTCTCCTCCGCACCATTCATGTGTAACACCTGGTACGAGTAGTGTTGATGGGAGAATTTGCTAACAAGGGCCAGGTTAGGTCACCCTCTCCAAGTGCCAGATAGGCCACCAGTATGTCATGAGCACACATCCGCGAAGATAACAGTTGAGTAAGAAACACACCATCCTGTCTGTAAAAGAAAAAAAAAAAGGAGAACTTAACCAAAACAAGTCGGCCAAGGAAGGATAAGGGTACACTCCATCTCACCTGGTCTGAGGTCATCACACCCATTTGTGTCCTCAAGAACGCCTCCGAACTGCATTTGTTTACCATCGATATCGCCGTGCCACCAATGCTGTGTTACCTGCTGTCCAATGCAGGGCTTGTTGCCTGCTACTGCTTGTGAGTAGGCCATATGGGCCGAAGCATTTTTGGGGGCCATTGAGGCCAAAGTGCTCTTGTGGGCCGTTGCGGCTGAAGATTCATGCCATTTTGTGGGCTCAGTGGGCCGAAGAACTCTTTGTGAGATTAGGCCACTGGGCTGACTGAACTCACCTGGTGAGAGGCCAATAAGGCCACCAAGAGAGGAAACCCTCGGGGGTGAATGGACAATACTGCCGGGTGGGGGGCATGAAGGAGCGAACACGTGAAAGAACTTTGGGCCTTTGAAGGTTCTGCTCCTATGCAAATGTGGTGTTAAAAGTAAAATTGAATGCCCTCCCGTTCAAATCCATAATTAGAATGTTAAGTAGTGTGCATAGAGTGTGAATTTGTTTGTTAGATTGGTGACCCGACACACTAGGCTAGGCACATGCCAATTTTACTGTGACACTGGTTTTTGGAGTTAAATGCTTCCCATGTTGTGGGTTAGAGTAAATGTGAGATCTGTGCTGTACGTTAGGCAGGGCCATTGCCGTGGGCTGCCCCAGATGGAGGCTCGGGAGACCCTCTGGAGAAAGGTGGGGATAGTGTTACAGAAATGGCCCTTATTGGACTACTAAATATAGGATTAGCTCAGATCCCCCATTAAATGCATGTATAGTTAGGTTGTTTGGTAAAATGGACGTTATATGTGTCGGGAGGTGTAAGAGGCTGTATTATTGTTGTGTGGTGGTGGAACGAGAACTCCCTCTTCTTCTTCCCCATCTCGGACAAGGCCACGTATTGTCGGCTAAGAGGGTGTGGCCAAAAAGAGGAAGTGACGCGCAGGGGAGGAGTTTGTCGGCTTCGTCGAGAGAAGGCGTGCTCGTGTGTCGAAGTGAGCGAACGAGAGAGAAACGAAGACCTCGTAAACAACAGTTTGGCAGAAGTGAAAAACTGCAGTCGGCTGAGAGGGTGCTCGTGTGTCAAAGCGAGCGAACGAAGGCTTCAGAGAAAAGAGTATAGTGTTTGGAGAACAGTCGAGGCGTGCTGGTGTTTTCCGAAGCGAGCGAACGTAAGAGAGGCTGCCTGCACGTCGAGTCTGCCTTTTTGAGGCAGTGGGAGAGGCGGCCTGTACGTCAAGTTGGCGATCGACTCATATGGGGAAGTGATCGACAGGTTCGGCCTGCGTCTCGCTGTGGAGCCTCTGTCCTTACTCACCTCACGGCTCGACACGTTGTCGATCCACCTGCGGAGCTCGGCACCTGAATTTGGGCCTTGTCTGGAGAACAGACCAGGCCTGGATTTGTATGCTGGACCTTGAGAGAGATCAGCTGAGGCCTATCGTCAACCTTATGCGGGGTCAGAGCATGTGGAGACCGCGTGCGGTGCGAAGGGGGCAAGAGTACGACGCCTCCATTTCGCCACGCGGCGCGTTCGAGCTGGGGCTCAAATCCGTGGACATCCAGCTGTTGCGAGCGACATTCATGCTTTTGACACTGTCCTCTCGTCCATGAAACCTCACCAAGTACTCTGTCTTGTCTTGCATGCATGCTGTCTGTCTGTCTTTGTCTGCATGTTGTTTAAGGCATATTTCGGTAGCGACCCCCTCGAAACCTGTAGTCCGTGATTCCCTAGTTAAGAACGGGTTGAGGATTGTTAATAAAAACATTGTCATGAATTTTGCTTGTGTTGTGATCCCCGATGTTCCCCAATAAATCTGGTTGATTCGGATGAAGTTGCCGCTATGGATTAATTTGTGTCGCGTCGAGGAACGATCCGTTCGATTGGCATATAAAACCAAAATGGTTACAGACTGGCAGAAAACGCTCGGCATCTGACAAAAGCAGTCTGTAACCAGGGGTTCTATTTCCCCAACTGGCAAGGTTCAGGATTACGTTGGTATCACGATTGAAGACGCGTCACCCGAGGCCTGTGCCGAGCTGGCGGGCATTATAAATCCCGGAGACGGCAGTGGTGAGGGTGGCGCCAATGACCGGGTGAGAATCCCGCCACCCCGGATCTGCAACAATATATATATATATATATATATATATGTATATATATATATATATATATATATATATATATATATATATATATATATATATATATATATATATATATATATATATATATATATATATATATATATATATATATATATATATATAATCTGTTGGTATTTCATCTTGTATTTATATTGTTGCGGATTCGCGCCCGCCAGCGTGCTGACGGCCACGTAACTCGAATCGCGGCACGTCGCCCACCGGACGGACAATCCAGTCGTGACCCTCTCGGACTAACGCCGGGAACCAGTCACGGGTGGACCTTTCGGTCTCACCGCGATCGAGCCAATCAGCCCCCGCGTGGGATAGGGTTGCTCGCCGAATTCGACCTACCTAAGTACCCACGCGGAGGGTAGACCGAGCGATCGCACCTCGCCGCAGGTCGACTTCGGACACGGGCCACTTAAGCGACCCGTTCCGTACTATCAGAATAACCGAGCGGTGTTATCGTCGACCTCGACGGTTCGATTAATTATCGGGCGTATTCAGCCCACTACCAACCCTTTACGTGAAGCAAGATGAGGATTCAATGGGAGAAATGACGAAGCGAAGCGGGAAACAGTTCAACACAAAAGCACATTTATTCGCGGCACACGAGAAGCACACATATACAATTCCACCAAATGCACACAGAAAAGAAAAACACAATTCCATTTACACAAAAAGCAAATATAAAAGCAAAAACACAATGCAGAGCTAATACCGACTACCGAGCACACGGCAACACTTATACAATTCTACTTCACAGACGGCGCCGACAACACATACCCAAAACCAAGGAAAAGAATACCCTCAAGGATGAGGCGGGCCTGAGGCCGAGACCGGGTCGGCCTACCCGTCTGGTGATGAGACGCGGAGCGGCGATGGCGCCTCAACTCCGCGGGCCTCGCGGGCAGTGTCTGGTAGGGGGTGGGAAAGGGGCCCCCTTGGTCGCACTATCTCAGCGCGGGGGGAAACAGGAGGGGGTTGCTGATGCTCGGGGTATAGAGGATCTTTATTATCCCGCGACGAGCGTCTCCACCTCGGCCAGGTTGCGCTGTCGGCCTCCCTCGGGTGCAGCTCCCTGCACGACGCGAGCACCCCCTCGTCTGGTGTCGCCGCCTTTCCACAGCTCCGTCCCCTCCGTTCCGACTCCAACGCACACGACGAGCAGCTCCACCGCCCGCGAAGTCTTGACTCTCTGTTTCCGACTCTCCTACTCTCCTACTCTCCGCCTCTCGACTCTCCTACTGACGAACACGGTCCTTTTATCCGCCCCGTAACTTCGCCCTCTCATCTTTGACCCCCTCCCTTCGACCTTTCACCTCGCTCCCCATTGGCCCGAGAAAAAGTGGGCGTGAAGGCTTTTTGATCCATAAATTTGCATATATCGATCGCCCTGGGGGTGGGGCCAATTCGCCCCTCGCTCACCGATTGGACGGCAAAAAGTGGGCGTGTGTCGTTTTTGATCCGTTTTTGAAGCACAAAATCCGTGATTTTGTACACGCCGTTCGGCGCGCGCCCTGCACGAGTCCAACACCGGTACCCACAGGCGGCGCAAGAACGGTGGCGATGCGACGGTTGCGAGGTGTGACGTGAAGGTCGTGGCGGTTGTGGTGAAGCGGCGTTGTGGTTGGTGGTTGATGTTGTGGTTGTGGTGGTAATCATGGCGGTTGGTCCAAAATAAAGATAGTTAAAGAAAAACGGCTATCCTGAAGAGTCGCAGCACGCATAAATGACATGTATTCCCACTAGACAACGGGTTTGGGCCTAACTACACATGCACTTACCGAGATACCTCACCTAAGGGACCTGAATGGTGGTTTGCGAATTTGGTAACCACAACACTACCCCCTCCCCTTTTTACAGACTCGTCCCGAGTCGTCAAATTTTCGTGTGCCATCATGTGTAGTTTTCCCCTAGTACATTTTACCTACGGATCCCTGAGTGCGACATTCATGGTATTCGTGTCCCCAAAATAAATAACCTGAGGGCTGCGTAACTACCTAAACAAACTCACTCACACGGACGACTTAAATAAAATTGCCGGCGCTAGGACAGACTTGCCGGGGGCGCACTCATATTTACAGTACATCTTAACCTTAACTTACAAATTTTACACTAAACCATGGCCCAGGATCACTGAACTCTGCAAAAAGAAAGCAGTTAGCAGGGAGCCAGGCTGCCCGCATGCAGTCTCTGGCTCAAACAATGCAGGTGACAGGGAACGTGGCTGGCTGCTCACACGCAGTCCAAGGCCTTCCCTTTTGAACTGAACGCAGTGAACCACAACGGTGCATGGGCTGCACAAACGCAGTCTCCGTGCCAGCTCAAGTGGCACACGCAATGAGCACAACGAATGGATGGATGAACACAAACACGGTGCACGGGCCACCACTGCAGGCCCGTGTTGTAGCTGCCAACAGGGCAGTTCTCGCAGCTTGCAAACTGTTGCTTTTACGATCCTGGCGCACATGGCAATGAACAGGAGGGGCAAAGCAAAAATTGAACGGGGCTGGTGAACAGGGGCAGTGGGCATGGCATGGCAAAGGCAGCAGGCAAACACAGCCCGCAGAAGAAGGCCGCTGCAGGCAAACACAGCCGGCAGATGAACTGGCCGGCACAGGCCTTGACGCAAAACACGGCCAGCCGATGGCACAGGCCTTGCAGCACAGCAGCTGCAGACGATCCAGCCGGCACAGACCTTGCAGCAAAACAACAGCTGCCGATGAAGTTGGCCGGCACAGGCCTTGCAGCAACACAGCCAGTAGGTGAAGCTGGCCAGCTTTTGCCGTTCAGTGGAAGTTGGTGGAGGGAGTGCGGTGGTGCTGGCCACTTGGAAGGTGGGCTCGGATCTACCTACCTGTCTCCCTACCAACCTATCGCCTTTGCCTGTCATTGTACATACCCACTCCCTTAATTTGTGAAAAACCAATTTAGCCCCCACTTATTTTTTTGTTTTTATTTTTACTCCCCCACTATAAATCGTCCCCAAACCCCCTTTATTGTCCTTGTTCGGCTAACTTATCCTGTCACCTAGCCTACTCCCAACCCCTACGTTCCCTTCCCGGAGGGGAACAAGGGAGAGCTAACGTCCTGTGTCGAGGCCCAACGAAGCCTCAGAATGGCTTCTCCAGAGTTCGGCGATCTATAACCAAAGTGGGTCCAGCGGCCCACAACGAGAGCGAGGGGATGGATGGTGCGGAGGGGTACATCTCCTAATCTACCCTAACCATTTAACTGTTAAACTACCCCGGGGCTTTCAACAAGCGCCTCTCGCTTAAACTATTGGTTCTAACAACCCAGATTCCCGTCGCCTGTGCTGGTGTCCTCACAATTTCGGGCCTCACCCCCCAATTTTCGCTCCGTGCCGTCACACGGTCTCCTGGCTAGGACACGTGGCTCCCTTTGGCAGGCACGACCCTCTGCCGAATCTCCCGCTATGGCACCCCCGGGCACTACACTGCCTCCGAGCCTACCAGCTCCCTAACACCGGGGAGTGCCCCCCATGGCACCTCCCCTGAAACGCACACGTGGCAGGCCGGCCTCCCGGGCCCCTTTCCGAGGGTCACCCGTGCCCACAACACTGCCCACGCGGCTAATGGCGCCCCGGGCCCCCGCACCAAGCAGGCGCACCCGTGCCCACTACTCTATCCCGGCCCCCCCATGGGCCCATGGCCTACCGCGGCCGACTAGCCTGGTGCCCGGGGTAACCACTCAGCGATACTCACCTTTCGCAGCCACGCTCCCAAGCCCGTCAGCAGGGCTCCTGCACCCCTCCAAATGGGTTTCGAGCCTACATTCCCACCAACAACAAAACAACCTCCATTTTTCAATTTGACTAACCCCCGAACTCACTTTATACTGACCCCGGGGGTCCCTTGGGCGGGAGTCACTCCTCCCCCCAATCACTCATCGCACCATGCATTCCCCATTCGCTCCACACACACAGACCCGCTGGCCTCACTCACTCAACATGTCTCCACATCATAACTCACCAACTCTTCAACACACACACCGCTGAACTCTGCCATCCTTCTAACTACATCCCCTAACTAACTCGTGCCCCCACGTCGTCCCTTACACTATAACACATTCCTTTTAACACTCCGTAGCTAAGCTACGTCCCCTCTACACATTCACAAGTCTGTCACTGTCTCCAAATAAATCATTTTATTTCCCAACCTAAATCTGGCTACAATCCCTCTAACTAATCCATTCCACGGACTCCATGAGGACTTACCCCTGCCCCATGAAGTCGGTCTAACTAAGCTAACCCTTCCCCCTAACTAGTTTCCATCCTGTGCCCAGGTAAGGGGTCTTTCACCCCTTGCCCAGGAATCCTGTGTACCCGAAAGTGAGGCTTGTTCTTTTTTTTTTTTTTCTTTACATGCGCAGCGCCAGCGCGGCAACTCGCGCACTTTGCACCTGCCCGTGACGTCATGCAGCTGCACGTGTTCCTCGTCCCTCCTTGGACGGTACCATCCGGCAGAGATACCCCTCCTGCCGGATTCCAACCCCACGTGCAGCCATGGCGTCACCGTGGGCATAAAAAAAAAACAAGCCCCACGTCTCGAGGGGTTCCCCACGCGAACACATGTGCTTTGCCCGTTGGAGCTCAACACACACGATCGCGTGGAGAACCCGTCCGGTCCAAATCCATTTACCTGCCTAAACTTTGTCCGTCCGCGGGATCGGCAAATCCACCGCGTGCGTTTCCGTACCGGGACTTCACTCTCGCAAGCGAGCACGTGGCGGTCTCGTGCGTTGCACAGCACGAACCTCGTGCTCACTGCTGGGTGAACCCGGCACGGTCCCCGAAACAACTACAGCCGCAACTCGGCTTTCTCTCCTCTGTCGCCGTCTCCGTCTCCATTCCACACACGCATACCTGCGTGTTACGACGCACACAGTCCACTCCATCACATTCACACCGGGAGACGCGGCTGCGTGCTCCCGCATGCCAACCGACATCTCCCTCACATACCGCTCTCTCACACACACGGTCTCCCTTGCATTCGGCCGTTCACTCACCCGTGCCTCACTACTCACACAAACCATACTACTTACACATGCGGGGGCACTCACCCGCGGTGCCTCATCCACACACCGTGCCTCACTTATACACGCGGGGGCACTCAACCACGGTGCCTCATCCACACACGCGGGGGCACTCAACCGCGGTGTCTCATCCATACTCCGTGCCTCACTCACACACGGTGCCTCACCCACACACGCGGGGGAACTCAACCGCGGTGCCTCATCCACACACCGTGCCTCACTCACACACGCGGGGGCACTCAACCGCGGTGCCTCATCCACACACGCGGGGGAACTCACCCGCGGTGCCTCACCCACACTCCGTGTCTCATCCACACACGGCGTGCTGGGAAGCACGTACTCCGGCACCATCGCCACCACACCACTCACACACGGGGTCGCTTCCACACACGGGGACGCACTCACACCTTGCACCACACACACAGGGACAACCACACTGGGGATTCGTGTCCCCACAAGGGTCTCCGGGGCCTCTATACCCCCCAAGCTCTCCGTGCACTCGTTCACAGCACCCGTCCCCTCAACCTCGCAAAGCACGACCGAACTCACCTGGTCGTGACTCGCCTCAAGGGGGCATACTCCCTCCCCTCGTTCCTGGAGGAGGCCATCCAGGTGCTCGCACTGGGTCTCTACCCAGTCCGCCAGCTCACCCCCATTATCCTCCACTACGTCCGTGTGTGCGTCACTTACCCCGTCCTCACCGTGCAGTCTCTCCTCTATCGTTCCCTTCCCGGCTACCGTCACTGCCAACTCTTCACCCTTTACCTCCCTTGTCTCCACTATTATTATTTCCTTTGTCGTCATTTCGTGTCTCGTCTCACACGTTTTGGTCTCCCCATTTAATTTTTCCCTTTTGGTCACCGTCGATTCCTCTGTCACGACCCTCGCCCAACACGCCCCCCGAATTATTTTTTTACCCGCCTCCACCGCGGGCCTGTCAGCCGTTGCACCCCCTTCCAGCTCGTTTGCTCCCACACGTGGAGTCGCCATTCCCAGCTCCCTGGTCACGGCCTTCATGCCCGCCTGCAGGCATCGGCCCATGTTCTGCGTCTCACCCCGGAGCTTTTTCGTTTCTTCCTTCATTTGCTGTGTACTCGCATCGATCTTTTCGTTCATGCTTTTCATTTTGTTTATAAATTCAGTTGTGTTTGCATCCATCTTTTCGATCATTTGTTGTGTATTCGCATCCATCCTCGCTGTCATTGCCGCCAGCATGGCGCATAGCTGGGCCATGTCGGGTGCGCTTGGGTGAGCCGTTTCGGCAGGGATCGGGGAAGGGTTTTGGTGGAGGGGCGAAGGGGAGGTGTCATACACCGCGGCCGCTGCCGCTCCTATTTCGGGCTCTGGGTTCAGTTGGGCGAGTCCGTGTTCCTGCACAATAAACATTTCCTGCTCGGGGATTCCATCCTGGACCATGGATTCTACACATTCTACATCCATTTCTAATACCCCCGGCTCCCGCTCGCCTTGAGACGCCATCTTGCTTCTCGTGAAGGGTTAATTTAGCTCGCTCGTAATTTGGAGGGAATCGGGGGTCGCTTCTCTCACCCCTGGACCGATTCCCGTGAATTTCGCTGGAGACAGGAGAGCCCGTTGTCCCGTTCTCCAATACCAGTGCCGCGAGGAGGGCGATGAATTTGTATCGCACGACCTGACACCAGTGTTACGGATTCGCGCCCGCCGGCGTGCTGACGGCCACGTAACTCGAATCGCGGCACGTCGCCCACCGGACGGACAATCCAGTCGTGACCCTCTCGGACTAACGCCGGGAACCAGTCACGGGTGGACCTTTCGGTCTCACCGCGATCGAGCCAATCAGCCCCCGCGTGGGATAGGGTTGCTCGCCGGGTCGACCTACCTAAGTACCCACGCGGAGGGTAGACCGGGCGATCGCACCTCGCCGCAGGTCGACTTCGGACACGGGCCACTTAAGCGACCCGTTCCGTACTATCAGAATAACCGAGCGGTGTTATCGTCGACCTCGACGGTTCGATTAATTATCGGGCGTATTCAGCCCACTACCAACCCTTTACGTGAAGCAAGATGAGGATTCAATGGGAGAAATGACGAAGCGAAGCGGGAAACAGTTCAACACAAAGCACATTTATTCGCGGCACACGGGAAGCACACATATTCAATTCCACCAAATGCACACAGAAAAGAAAAACACAATTCCATTTACACAAAAAGCAAATATAAAAGCGAAAACACAATGCAGAGCTAATACCGACTACCGAGCACACGGCAACACTTATACAATTCTACTTCACAGACGGCGCCGACAACACATACCCAAAACCAAGGAAAAGAATACCCTCAAGGATGAGGCGGGCCTGAGGCCGAGACCGGGTCGGCCTACCCGTCTGGTGATGAGACGCGGAGCGGCGATGGCGCCTCAACTCCGCGGGCCTCGCGGGCAGTGTCTGGTAGGGGGTGGGAAAGGGGCCCCCTTGGTCGCACTATCTCAGCGCGGGGGGAAACAGGAGGGGGTTGCTGATGCTCGGGGTATAGAGGATCTTTATTATCCCGCGACGAGCGTCTCCACCTCGGCCAGGTCGCGCTGTCGGCCTCCCTCGGGTGCAGCTCCCTGCACGACGCGAGCACCCCCTCGTCTGGTGTCGCCGCCTTTCCACAGCTCCGTCCCCTCCGTTCCGACTCCAACGCACACGACGAGCAGCTCCACCGCCCGCGAAGTCTTGACTCTCTGTTTCCGACTCTCCTACTCTCCTACTCTCCGCCTCTCGACTCTCCTACTGACGAACACGGTCCTTTTATCCGCCCCGTAACTTCGCCCTCTCATCTTTGACCCCCTCCCTTCGACCTTTCACCTCGCTCCCCATTGGCCCGAGAAAAAGTGGGCGTGAAGGCTTTTTGATCCATAAATTTGCATATATCGATCGCCCTGGGGGCGGGGCCAATTCGCCCCTCGCTCACCGATTGGACGGCAAAAAGTGGGCGTGTGTCGTTTTTGATCCGTTTTTGAAGCACAAAATCCGTGATTTTGTACACGCCGTTCGGCGCGCGCCCTGCACGAGTCCAACACCGGTACCCACAGGCGGCGCAAGAACGGTGGCGATGCGACGGTTGCGAGGTGTGACGTGAAGGTTGTGGTGAAGCGGCGTTGTGGTTGGTGGTTGATGTTGTGGTTGTGGTGGTAATCATGGCGGTTGGTCCAAAATAAAGATAGTTAAAGAAAAACGGCTATCCTGAAGAGTCGCAGCACGCATAAATGACATGTATTCCCACTAGACAACGGGTTTGGGCCTAACTACACATGCACTTACCGAGATACCTCACCTAAGGGACCTGAATGGTGGTTTGCGAATTTGGTAACCACAACAATATTTTGTCTTTTTTACAATTGTTGGGGCTATATTTGTCGATGTTTGGGTTTGCTGCATGACATCTTCGATTCGCATGTGCTTTTGGAAGTTTTTTCCAAGTTGAGTGAGAAATACCTTTTCTGGTTTGTTGTGTTCACGCTCATGTTGAAATTGTATTCGGTAGTCTGTTGAGCGTTTCACGTGCACTGCTAATCCTACAGTCGTCGTGCAGTCCACTTGATTGAGTTCATTCAGGCCGCCACCTCCTGTTCTCGGGATTCATTGATTTTTTGTAGATAATGAGGAGTTTCCTTGTTTCTGATTTCCACTTGTGGACAGTTTACTGTTCCACAGCTGTATTGAAACTGCTCCTGCTCATTGGTTTATGGAGAGAGGTATGTTTTCAGGATCAGCCTCATTCTACATAGGTATCGTTGGTTCTTGTTTTGCGCATTTGTTTGTTGACCTATTTGGTGGCCCTCTTCTACTCAGGTATTTGTACGATACGTCATCCTCGAGCTCCTGTATTGTTGTATTTAGGTCGATTTTTATGTTGTCTGTTTTTGTTGGTCAACTTTCCACGTACATTTATCTCTGCCAAATTCAACTTGGATGTCGACAGAATACCGTTTCACTCATTTCAGTTCTTGTTTCTTGGGACATTTTTTTTATATTGGTTGTTGGGGTGTGTCGATGTCCTTGCTTGTTGATGAGGTTACTTGGTGGATCCAGAGCCAGGTGAAGTGTGTGTGTGTGTGTGTGTGTGTGTGTGTGTGTGTGTGTGTGTGTGTGTGTGTGTGTGTGTGTGTGTGTGGCTGTTTTGAACAGTCCCACATCGTATCTTCACTCCTGGTATTTCAATCATTCCTTCCGAGTGCTGCAGGATTAGTGTGGTATTCCACAGATCCATGGCTTTTTCAATCGTATTCATTATTTGGTGGTCTATCTTGTACATTTGCATGCACTTTATCATCCATGAATGTTGAACACTATCAGAAGCTTTTTTTTTTTTTTTTAATGGTCTATCCAGGCTGTAGATGATTTGGTTCTTCTTGTATTGCAGTTTTTGAGTGTGTCCTTGTATTGTAGTAGGTCGTCTATTGTTCCACAACTTCCTCTCTTACATACCTTGTGTTCTGCTTCTCGGCCTCCTTGTGTTCGGTGGTGGAACACATCAATCGATCTCCTACACTTCAAATGCAGAGCACGTTCTGCTGGGAAGGGCGTCCTCCCTCCCCTGAGCATTCCAACTTTCATTTTGTTTTTGTTTGCTGTCCTGCTTCAATCTTTCCCACGAGCTCCCTCGGCTGTTCGCACCATGCGGTATCTTCGCCACGATGACGACGCAATGCATGACGTGCTGTTGACTCGCACTCTCTTCCTCCTCCGGGTGCCACCATCAACGTTCCGACCGAGATGTTTGGCTTCGCTAGGGGCCACATATCCTGTTATTAGATGAGCCGTGCTCGCTTCTTACCTTTTGCTCTGTACGACGACATCTCTCCAACTCCACATATGTGACGTCCCCATTCCTCACGTTCTCCAAAGACCCAATTGAAGCCTCCTGGGAGCTCCATAGGCCATTCACACCATGTAATATCTCCACTATGATGGTCCCACTCGCATTCGCATTCTTCCTTCTCCAGGTGCCACCACATGGACCGTTCAACTAGCCTGTGGTGGCCAAGCATCCATCGCGACATCACTTTTTGTTCCTTCGATGTGGACTCTTCCTATTGTTGCGAAGCAGAATTTGCTAAGCGTTGGCTTGTTCACCCGCCAACGGGGAACGGGAGCTGGAATTTGACGATTATGAGAGAGGTTAGTTTTAGCCTACTGATGCTTTTGCGTCGGGACAGCAACCCCACTCATTATGAGAGGACCCGTGTGTTCAGACACTTGGCGCGTGCATCTGGTTGAGCAACCAGCGGTGTGAAGCTACCCTCTGAGGGATTAGGCTGAACTCCTCCAAGTCAGAATCCTTCCTTGGGCAGGGTGATACTGGCACAGCTTACGATTTTTGAGCCAATGGTCCCCTCCAAGAGTGGTTTCTGGCACCGTCCTCCACACGGCATCGGTTTTGAGGGTCGTCCACTGACTTGTCAGCATTGTACGTGCGTGCAGCATTGTGAACTTGCTGGATTTATTTGAAAGCTTTGTAAAGACTTTTTATTGAACTTGCCTTGTTTACCATTTATTTGTTGATCATTGAAATGTGTGCACTGTTGGTGGAGGGCTTCATTGTTGTTGGTAAAGAAAACTCTTGTTTGTGTGGTTGAAATAAAATTTATATCACTGACTATATTACCAAGTCCCACCTGTCTCCAAACTCAAAAAAATTACATTTATGAACAGGGAGGTGTTGAAAGAGGATGAAACGGGATCTCTGAAAGCTTCTGTTGATGACATCATCCTTCAGACCAAGAGGCGCAAGTGAGTTTGTTTCCAAATCTCGCCATGATGGTTACGTGTTCCGATAATCCCCACATCGATCTATGTTACACACACAAACTTGTGTATTAGATCCCTCAAGATAGCTGAACACCCGAAACCAACCCCACCCCCTCCAACCTCCTTCCTCTCGGATGCCTTTGTGACCATGTTAATGTTGTTTTGCTCTCGGTATGGTCATGATGTATAGAGGTTCAGTTCTGGATGTCCAATCGAATCGTAATCGGTCAAATGGATCTCTATTATGTCAGTGTTCTGAAATTTCATTTTTGAATTCTATTATTTATTGATTATTTCAGTCATGACTGCAGGTAACGCCACGTTATACTTTTTATAACGATTCATACAGAAAGGAATTGTGAAGAACAAGCTATTGTATCGCAGCCAATTAACACACTACATTGTCAAAAGGCTATTATCCATTATCAAGTAAAGCCCTAAGGCTCCCATCCATCATTTGGTGTGTGGGCGCATATTATCGGTAGTGGGTAAGGGGTTTATTTATTTATTACATACTTGGTCCTTGAATTCGCTTCCCCATGACCATTGTGTTTTTTTTTTTTTTTCATTAAATACACCTGGTCTTGGGGGTAAAATCTGGGTGGCATGGTCCACCTTGGCAATTATAAAAGGCCCGTTGAGGGACTAATTGGCTGCGGCAAATAACGTCGCAAATCCAGATCATACCGTGCCCCTCGGCATCGCTCAGCCTTAATTGGAGACTAGGCATACGGTACCAATAGTGTAACGCTTAGCTGTTTTAACGGTCCCACAGGTACGTTATCAGAAGTGGAAAGGCTGTAATCCAACCTTGGGCCACACATTTCGTCTTTTGCAAAACAATTTGTGAAGTGGGCCTAAAGTCTTATTTAATGGCCACAATTATTCCCACTTGTGAGCTTGGCCGGAAGTTCCGTCCAAGTGTTACAGGAGTGTACAGGACGTGTCCCGATGTTTAAACGGGAATTCCTTCCAATGCTACTCTGGTATGTCAAATTCTCCGAGTGAATCCCCGGTTGCAGGTTTCATTGTGTAGTTACATAGAGTGCAATGAGGATGGAAATCAGGGTGAACCCTTGGAAATATATTCCTGGTGTTGGCTTAATGGTTCGGGTGGTGGGCTTTGGATCCAAGGGTCCTGAGTTCAAATCCCGCTCAGCCGTTGAATTAATACCAGGTGGGGTTAACTCGGCCTGTCATCCTTCCGAGGTCGGCAAAATGAGCGCCAGCATGCTGGTATCCTGTGTCGGAGTGGCGACCCGTCCAGGATGGTGCCCAATAGCCAAGGAGACTGCTTAAGCAGCACCAACTACTCTGTACAGAGTATGGTCCCAATCTCCTCCTCTCCTTGGAAATGCTCATTCTCACCTTCGAGTAATTCACCGACACGTGGCATGAAGAGCGGTTTTGATTTTAGGTATCGTTGGTTCTTGTCAAAGTAAAGTCAAATCGGATTTGAATCGTCGCACTATGAGGACTCGGACAGTCGTGCCAAACCATGTTTTACTTTTTTTTTTTGTTATTTTTCGTTTTTATTTTGTAATTTTTATTTTTCTTATTCCATTACTCGAAACCGACGTTACCTCTCATCGTTGCAGGCTGGTTCACAGTCATGGAAAAGTTCGTCTGGGAATGGTGAGGAACACCTGGTGGTGTTGGTAGTCGTGCATCTTGCATTTTGATTGAGAATCATCTTCGCAGCTGTATAATTGTCGAAATGATGCAACGGTTCCCACCTCCAGATGCGGCACATGTTTGTGGTGATTGATGCCTCACGGAATATGACGAACCAGGACCTGAAGCCTTCGCGTCTCGTTAGCTCCCTGAAGGTGATACTGCGTTTTGACTTTGTAATTGCTCGGCTCCACGGTACATCATGCTCTCATTCATTAACTTTCAAAGTTTTATCTTCTTCTTTTCTTTTGTTTCAGCTGTTAGAGCTTTTTGTAGAAGAGTTCTTCTTCCAGAATCCAATCAGCCAGGTGAGGCACCATCATTGATATCATATTTCGAATTCCTTTCCTGTTTATTCGATGCATGTTGTTTTGTTTTTGTCTTGTTTTTTTCTGCCACGTCCTTGCAGCTTGGTTTCATCACAACTAGGAACAAACGTGCAGAGCAGTTGACGGAACTTGGAGGTAGGTCTGCGTGCTGCTGGAAACTTTGCTCAGACATTATCGATTTTGGTGAAAATGCAATTCCTCCTCCTTCGTTCCTATGGAGCACAAAGCTGCGGGTAGCATCATTGGCTGAGGGTGCGGCCGTGCCGCTAATGTAGTTCCCTCCGTGGGTTAGGGCAGGAGTTTATAATTTGTTCAGGGTGTTGGCGATAGCTCGCCTACTCTTTGCCAAAAACACCGTGGGGTCTTTATTGTGCACCAGCAAATGCTATAGCAGATGGGACATCTTGCTTCACGTCCAACCGAGCGGCGGCACACGTGATGTGTCATCGATTGTGCCTGCAAAGCATCAATCCGACAGTTTATAGTCTGGTCAAGAATCAAACCCAGGCGAGACGGCTCAAAGTTATTGTTACGTTTGAGGGGGGGGGTATACATTCAAAGGGTAATTAGGATGTTTAATTAGGTATGCCATGCTGTTCGAGTTTACCAGGATCTCGATGTAATAAGTAGCAATTCAGTGGTGATAAGTTGTCTAATAAATGTTCATTTCTTCAAGGGGGAAATGATAAATGTCACGTAATTAGATAGGGACACGGGATAGGGTAAGTGTGTCTGCGTAAACCCCTTTTGGTATTCTCTGAAGACTGGCTGTGACGTCACAGGACAGTGCAGCGGATGGCTCCGCCCCGTGATCACGATTGGCGGAAGGCGATGGCGGTGGGCCAATAAACGGCTCGATTGGGAGTGACGAGGACGAAGGATAAAAAGGTTCTGTTCGGGGTCGAAAAGGAAGAGGAAGAAGATTACAACCAGAATGATCGTGTTTTTTTGGTGTGGTTCCCTGTGGTGGCAGAGAGAGCGTCCTTGTTGTTGTGCTGAGTCGATCGTGTTCTTGATCGTGTCTTGGAGCCTTGCTGGGCCTCGTGCCTCACCTTGGTTGGCTCTGGGGTTCTGCTGACTCGGAGTGCGGGGTCGGGCGGCGGGCGGACCTGCCTCCCTCTCCTGCTCGCGGCTTAGCGCCAGAACTGGTTCCCTGGCGGCTGTGAGCGGACTTGGGCCAAGACCAGGAGGTCGACAGCACCACGGTTTCTCTTGCCCCCCTGACGAGAGCAAGGCCAGCTCGTCCGACGCCGATCCAGGGACAGTTGCGTCCACACCACGGTCCAGCCTGACCACCAGAAATAGCTACGGTGTGTGTGTGTGTGTGTGTGTGTGTGTGTGTGTGTGTGTGTGTGTGTGTGTGTGTGTGTGTGTGTGTGTGTGTGTGTGTGTGTGTGTGTGTGTGTGTGTGTGTGTGTGTGTGTGTGTGTGTGTGTGTGTGTGTGTGCTTGTGCTTGGCGCCTTAGAGGGATTGAGAACTGTATATTCATTGGAATTGTCTGTGTTTTTCCCCACGCCCGATCCCACACCATCCCGTCGAATCGCCCCGGATCCCTCTTCTTGCCTAGTCTTGTTATTTCTGGTCAATAGGAAAACGAATAAACATCATCAACTCAGTGAAAAGCGACTCGTGCCACCTTCCTCGTCCCGTTTGCGGGAGAGCGATTAGAACCGCCATGTTTGGGTTATAAACAACTAAACCGCCTCCATCGTTTCGGCTCATTCTACGTTGGCGGGACTGTTCAAGTCCCGTGGACGTCACATTGGTGTCAGGGTGTTGGATGTTCGAACCCCTCTAAATTATATACCAGGATTAAAATCTCGCCACGAATTGGAATACAAAATTACTGCAGAAAAGCGCGCGAGCGCGGGAAAATTTTGGCGGGATTTTTCAAATTTAAATTAATTGGCGGCAAACGGGACTTCTGCACCATGGCGGATGTGCAGAAGTTTGAGGAGGAAGGCCACGTGTCTGGCAGCAAGTCGGGGGAAGAAGGGAGAGACGGGGGTAGGGTTGGAACCTCCCCCATTCCGAGCGTGGACCGTGCTTCATCGCCCGTAACGGGGCCGGCAGTGCCGGAAACCGGTGCGATGACGATCCAGACACTGTTGGAACGTTTAATAGGGGACATGACGGTACAAATGGCAAATCAATTCGTGACACAGAGGGCACAAATGACAGATCAATTGGGGGTAATGGGGGTACAGTTGGGTGCACGGATTGATTTAATGAGGGATGAATTGGGGGGAAAAGATGGAGAAAATGAAAACTGAGATGCAGGAGTGTGTGGATGTTAAATTGGGAGAAATACAAAGTAAATTCGAGGATAGATTGGAGGAAACAAAGGTAGAAATTACATTGGAGGGGGAAAATATACGGAAAAAATTGGAAGATAAAATTGATGCAACGAACATTCGGGTTGATAAAGTGGATGAAAGCCTGGAACGTCATCGTGCCTGTGTGGATGCTCGTATGCAGCTGCAAGTTGAAGAGTGGGGAGAGCTGAGGAAGCAAGGGATGAATTTGGCGGAGGAGGTAAAAGGATTGGAGGCTCGTTTGGACGAACAAGATAAAATTATGAGCCAAGATGAAGTCTTGGATAAAGGCCTGGTAGAGCAGTCTTTTGTAAGTAGAGTGTCCGGGTTGGTTGAGGAGCAGCTACAAACTCGCGACGGAGCCTTGGAGGAGGTTGTGCGGGCCCAGAAGATCCTGCGGGAAGAGGTGAATCGGTCCATTCAACGTTTGGAACAGGAGGCAAAATTGACCCATGAGACCCTCACCACAAAACATCTTTGGCCACAGTGGGCTCCGAAATTGGATACGCAGCCACAAGGGTGTTTGATCCCTGGGCTGGATTCAGACAAGGGAGAAACTGAGAAGCGGGCCACCGTAAAAGTGATCCCCCTGGTAAATTTCGACGGGTCAGGGAGCGTTGAAGCTTTTCTGACGCAATTTGAGTGCATTTCCCGACTAAACGGGTGGAATGAGCGGGAACGTACAGGGAATTTGGTGGCAACGTTGCGGGGACCAGCCGCAGATGTGTTAAACGTGATCGCGGAGGGATGTTGACCAGCTCCCACATTTGCGAGGCGTTGAGCCGTCGGTTTGGGTTCGCGGCAAACTTTGATCTGGTGCGGGCTCAGCTCCAGCACCGCAGATTAAAGCTGGGTGAGACAGTGCAGGAGCTGGCACAGGACATTTACCAATCAGTCAGGATCGCGTATCGGGACCTTACAGTGGAGGCGTGGGACAGACTGGCACTAGAGAAATTTTTAGCTGCTCTTCCTGACCCTGAGGTCCGAGCGCTAGTGGAGCTACAGGATCCACCCACCGTGCACCAAGCGGCCGAGTGCGCGGCCAGGCTGGCCTCGTGGAGTCGGCCGGGTCGGGTGCCCGAGAGGCCATCGGTGACGATCCGACAGGCGGAGATCCAGGATCAGGGAGGGGGGCTGGGGGAAATTGGCATTACCCAAATGTTTCAGGAAATTTGCCAGAAACTGTCAAGTTTGATAAGGGGTAATTCGGTAGTTAGTGTGCCAAAGCGGCGGGGTCCAGCCCAGCTAATAGAGCAATTCGATTATGGCCGAGGGGGTCCGGAACCGGAAGAGACATTACACCGATACCCACGGGGGCCTTTTATGGGGAGTTGTTTCCGGTGCGGGCGAAGAGGACACATGCAACGATATTGCCGGTACCCGGCGATAGAGGGACCCTCCAATAGACTTTTAGACTCAGAGAGGGTGAATCCTCCTGCTGAACCGCCAGGTCTATCCGAGATGCCCTTTCATAGGTCGGGTCCGGAAATCACTGTCGGGGGTCGGGGAGACGAGATTGGGCTGAGCATATAGGGCCATGCTCGGCTGGTGAGATTGTGGCGAAGTGCCCTCCTTTGGTGAAAAAAGTGAATTGTGGAAAAATTGGCATGGGTTTGTAAGTTCTGCTGGGTTTTAGAGTGACAATCGGGACAGTGGGTAATTGGAAACAAAGCGGGCACGAGTGGCTGTCCAATGGCTGGTGCGTGGATCGGGTGAGAAGTGCTGTGTGACTTGTTTTAAGTGAAGAAGTGAAATGTATGGTGCACACATTGTTTTTTTTTATTGGGCATGGTGTGGTAACAGGGAAGGTCATGGTCGGTGAAGTGTTAGAAATGCAGGTGTCACATGTAAGGCCGATGGGGTGGGAGAGTCATGTGGGTTTTGTGGGTGGGGATGATGTGCTTGTCCACAGGGATTGCTGAAGCTTACGGTGAGCATGAATTGCGACCCCCTTCAAGGAGATTCACCACCTGGTGGCTAATGGTGACAGTCTGGAGGCAACTGGGAGAGGGTCTGGTTGGGCGACCAAGGCAGGTAGGACCTTGGCGACCCAGGAAGGCCAGAGGAGCCAGTGAGACCCCTTCCAGAGTGTTGTACGGGATTAGAGCTGATGGCTACCAGGGGGGAGGGAATCAAAGGGAGCGGAGCGGAGAAGTGTCCGGGTTGGACTAAAGCTTACCTGTGGGCATGGTTGCACCTGAGATGCCCCCATCATCTTGTGGTAACCCACCCCACGGCCATGACGGGATTCAGCCTGCATGATTAAAATGAGGACCATGACCTAGAAATGTGATGATGACCATGGTGTGAGTGTTGTGAAGATGTGTGAGTACCACCCGATTCCGCACAACTTGACAGGTGCAGCAAGGGCATGATGTCCGCATAATTTTGGGGCAAGCAAATTTGAAAATTGGCTCCCCAGGTAACACTGGGTCTATTAGCATCCACTGGGGGAGGCGGTCAAGTGTAAATATCCTGCGAATAGTGTCGTTAAGGCTTAGAGTAGGAATATAAAGTATAAGTGTTGTGTTTTTGTGGAATCTTTTGTTTCCCCTCCCCAGATCACTGGAAGAGTGCTGGGCAAGAGCGATGATCCGGAGAATGGAGTGCAACTTCGCTCAGTGCTCTCATGTGATAAAATAAAAATAAAAATAAAAAACAAAAAAAACGAATGATTGTTTAGGCGAGGATAAGGCCATAAGGGGGTAGTACATTAAGCAGGATAGGTAAGTTAGCTGCGACTCGCTGCCCATTGCCCCTCCTACTTTATTTCGTTAGGTTAATTAAGTGTGAGTCGGTAAGTGTTAAGGCTGGTACGGTAGCGCCTGTGATATACCTTGGTACCGCAGCTCCTGCAGAGGAGGGGGCAGTGTTACGTTTAAGGGGGGGGTATGCATTCAAAGGGTAATTAAGATGTTTAATTAGGTATGCCATGCTGTTCGAGTTTACCAGGATCTCGATGTAATAAGTAGCAATTCAGTGGTGATAAGTTGTCTAGTAAATGTTCATTTCTTCAAGGGGGAAATGATAAATGTCACGTAATTAGATAGGGACACGGGATAGGGTAAGTGTGTGTGCGTAAACCCCTTTTGGTATTCTCTCAAGACTGGCCGTGACGACACAGGACAGTGCAGCGGATGGCTCCGCCCCGTGATCACGATTGGCAGAAGGCGATGGCGGTGGGCCAATAAACGGCTCGATTGGGAGTGACGAGGACGAAGGATAAAAAGGTTCTGTTCGGGGTCGAAAAGGAAGAGGAAGAAGATTACAACCAGAATGATCGTGTTTTTTTGGTGTGGTTCCCTGTGGCGGCAGAGAGAGCGTCCTTGTTGTTGTGCTGAGTCGATCGTGTTCTTGATCGTGTCTTGGAGCCTTGCTGGGCCTCGTACCTCGCCTTGGTTGGCTCTGGGGTTCTGCTGACTCGGAGTGCGGGGTCGGGCGGCGGGTGGACCTGCCTCCCTCTCCTGCTCGCGGCTTGGCGCCAGAACTGGTTCCCTGGCGGCTGTGAGCGGACTTGGGCCAAGACCAGGAGGTCGACAGCACCACGGTTTCTCCTGCCCCCCTGACGAGAGCAAGGCTAGCTCGTCCGACGCCGATCCAGGGACAGTTGCGTCCACACCACAGTCCAGCCTGACCACCAGAAATAGCTACGTTGTGTGTGTGTGTGTGTGTGTGTGTGTGTGTGTGTGTGTGTGTGTGTGTGTGTGTGTGTGTGTGTGTGTGTGTGTGTGTGTGTGTGTGTGTGTGTGTGTGTGTGTGTGTGTGTGTGTGCTTGGCACCTTAGAGGGATTGAGAACTATATTCATTGGAATTGTCTGTGTTTTTTCCCCACGCCCGATCCCACACCATCCCGTCGAATTGCCCCGGATCCCTCTTCTTGCCGAGTCTTGTTATTTCTGGTCAATAGTAAAAACGAATAAACATCATCAACTCAGTGAAAAGCGACTCGTGCCACCTTCCTCATCCCGTTTGCGGTAGAGCGATTAGAACCGCCATGTTTGGGTTATAAACAAATAAACCGCCTCCATCGTTTCGGCTCATTCTACGTTGGCGGGACTGTTCAAGTCCCGTGGACGTCACATTATTTTCTGTAGCTCTGCATCGTCCTGGTTAACCTCCGCCGTCGAACATCGGAGGTTACTGTTTTCACCCCTTTGTTTGTTTGTTTGTGAACAGTATTACGGAAAAACTCCTCGACGGATTTCGACGAAACTTGGTGGGGGGAGTAGGTATGGTCCAAGGATCATGCCGTTAGATTTTGGACCTGGTACAAAATCCAATATGGCCGCTATGGCGGCCATTTTGAAAAAAATTTTTTTTTTGCATTTCTACATGTTTTAAGTGATTTCTACCCCCCCCCCCACCCCAAGAAAATTTTTAGAGAAAAAAAAATTTGCAACTTTTTTTTTCAACAAAATTTCGATTTGTTTTTTTGCATTTCTACATGTTATAAGTGATTTCCAACAAAAAACATGCCAAAATTATAATTGCGGCTGATTTTGGAACTTCAGGTGGATATACCCACGTAAAATCAATTTCTTTCTCTAATGTTGTGTCCAGTTTCTGTCCAGTTATGACGAATGAATTGAGTATGTAAAAGTTAAAAGTAAAAGGGAAAGTTGCAAACTATAACTCTGAGCACTGTTGACGTCAAATTGAATGAATAGGATATCAGGTTCACTTGAGTGACCTAGCAGTATTGGCGGCGGAGGTTTTGCACTCTACCGAGTGCTCCCCCTCTAGTTTACTCATGTTTTTATCGAAGTAACTGGGTAGACAATGTGGATACAGAAGGAAACTCTCAGAAAGGGAAAACTGGAAATTTGGAAGGTGGTGGGCTTGAGGGTGGGGAGGGGGAGGATGGTTAATGGGGGTAGAAAAGATTATGGTTTTGGATGTGGGATGAGTTCTTCTTCCAGGTGGGATGATTGTGGTGGTGAACAGCTGTCTTGAATATCGAGAGGGAAGCATGACGTTGAAGATGTGGAAGTTGGTTCCACAGGTAGGAAAAAGAGGAACAAATGAGTGGAGGTGAGCAGTGATTCTCAATTTCGGAAGTTTTCCCGAGAAGGGGGTTGCTGATAGACCGTGTGTGCCCTGCAGAAACCGGGGGAGATGTTGGGGATGAGGAATGGTGTGTGTGTGTGTGTGTGTGTGTGTGTGTGTGTGTGTGTGTGTGTGTGTGTGTGTGTGTGTGTGTGTGTGTGTGTGTGTGTGTGTGTGTGTGTGTGTGTGTGTGTGTGTGTGTGTGTGTTAGAGACACACACAGACAGAGGCAAACAGAGAGACCATGACCTGTTTGTAATGGCTAAGTGATAGGCCCAGAGACTCGGCTTCATTGCTGGTGATGCGAATAATCTTGAAATCTCCATTTTTATTCTCTAATACACTCTGAACGATAGTTTTGATCGGGATTTTTAACCTTGACAATAAATCTTGTTTTCATACACTTGTAGTTGTGGTTTCTGCACCTGTTGGTTACAGGAACATTAACTGTGTAGGTTGGGGTGAGAATACATTGTGTTATGTTTGTGTACGTTGGTGGGGAGGGAGGAGGGGGGTGGATATTACCATAGACCAGATAGAAATGTATGGAGTGGCATGGTCTTGTACAAGTTGTTCGCCCATCTTGATGTAATAAGTAGGGACACGTCAGCTGAAGGAACGTCTTGTTTGTATGTGCGCCATACAATGGGTGGTGCATGGTAATAATTAGTTTGGGATTATGGTTGAGGAAGTCATGTGTATAACCCCTGTAAACCTCTACCGGGGGTGCCGGGAGACTTGGCAAAAGAGGAAGAGGGGGGGGGGTGGAGCTATGGATCACCTCAGTGGGTGGAGCGTTGCCCAGGGAGAAAAGGGAGGAGCCTGATCGGGTGGTTGGGGTAAAAGAGAGAGCGGTTTGTCGGATGAGAACGGAGACCGCGACGGTGAAGTTCATAAAGTATGAGGAGAAAAATAATGCTGAGGAGAATACATCTGAGGAAAACGTTCTAAGAACAAATTGTGAGGAGAGGAGGTCCTACCTGCCTGTCTCAGTTTTTGTCGCCCTGTGTCCGTTCGTCGACCTGCCCGTGTTCCTTCATCTCCTCATCGGCCTGCCCATAGTCTCCTCGTAGTCTGCTTGCGGCTGCCCACCAGAGCTGAGTCCCCCATTTTTTGTCCCTTCCCCATCTGTGATTAAATCTGGTGTGTGGCGCCATCGGTTTTATTCACATTGTATATAATTATTTATTGTATTTCCTTCCTTCCCATCACAACCCGTCGTCGTCTCCTCGTGCTCACCATCCGCGATTCTCTTTATTTTCTTGTGGTTTGGTAATGAACCCGTTGGTTTTTAAAAAGAGCTAAGTTTCTCGAGCTTCTCCTCATGAATTGCGTGTGGTTTGTCCGCCATAATTTGGAACGTCTCCACAGGAGTTTAAGCCGTTCTGAACATCGTGTTTACCAGTGCAGTAAGGTGTTTTGAATTGTAAGCAGTGGGTATGTTTTTGTTTCATGCTCGTAACTTCATGGGGTATTTATTTAGTTATTTATTTTGCCGACACAGAGCTGTTCGTTGCCTATACACCGCCCAAATAAATGTTTGCGTCAGCAGAACGTGTTGCATGCTTGCAACAAGATGGACCGTAGGGCTCTGCTCGTCAATAATAATAATGATAAGTAACACGAATGTCATTTTCAAGCTATGCAAGCTTGTGGTGCCTCTTGAAATGTGAAAACTACCCATCACTCACACCAAAAGTCTCCATTGTGGAACTTTCACCCTCCCTGCACTTCAAGTCTTTGAAAAGGCTCTCGGCCTTTTCTTTAATGACCATCATGATAACTGGAATATATATATATATATATATATATATATATATATATATATATATATATTCCAGTTGAGTTTGTTTTTCAATCCAAACACTTGGCAAACGCTCCATATTTTCCATTCCAGAGCTCCGTGTTTTGGTGATTTTCACTGCACTGGACGGTGTGTCGCACATTATGCATCTCCCATGATCTTTTCTTTGTTTTTGTTTATCGTAAGCATCTCCCATGATCTTTTCTTTGTTTTTGTTTATCGTAATCCCCATTGTATTTGCAAGGCAAAAGTCACGTGCAATATCCATAAGGTGGGAACCAGCGTCAAACCTTCTTAGAATTTCGAATTCACTTTCTAACGACACCACTTTCCCATCTTTCTCTCAACTCGCATCACTCCCTTGGTGTTGAGTACCTATCTTCCTTTAAGGAGGCATAGTAAATGGATGAGTACAGTACAGTACTGTAATGCACAAGAATGTTTGACTGAATAAAAATACAACACCACACTTCACCACGAAAGTGATGACATGGCCACATGGGAGAGAATGAGGGAAACGACGCTCTGACGCTGTCATCCCAGATGTAAACGACTGATGCTGTGGTGTTTTGTTGCGAGATGCGTGCTTGTTTTAAACTACACCATCAAAATTTTTGATCGAAAGATCATGAGGTCGTGGTTGGAATCTGTGGTTGAAAACTTAATTAGTTCACTCTGAAAGTTGAGAGTTCGTAAGGTTGAAAGTTTGCAAATTGTAGGTTCGTAAATCGGAATATTACTGCACTGTAAAGGGCGGTGACCTGTAATACCCTCTTCCACCTGGAGTGGCGCCACATGATACACATTTACATCGAGAATTTGCGTCCCGCCTCACCCCCCCTCCTCCCCCCCAACCCTCCAAGACCACTGGCACAGATAAAAACACCCCATTCACGAATTGGTGTCATTATGATCCGATTTAGCAAGTCTGGATGTAATCCGCCCAGAACTGTAGGAGTCATGTGACACACACACGCCACACACCACACACACACACCAGTCTGAATTGTCGCAAGGATGCGAGGAAACGTAAAATAAAAAAATTAATATTGTGTATATGTATATATATATATATATATATATATATATATATATATATATATATATATATATATATATATATATATATTCCTGTCCATCATTTACACCAATGGGAAATGAAAACGAACTCCTCACGATGTTTGGTCATATCAATATTTCGTGTTTGATAAACATGCAATCCACATGAGAATGTCAACATGTGTGCAAGACTTGTCTCCAGATGTCCGAAGAGGGATGCGGTCAAAAGTCGGTTAACAGCTGACCACTATGTAACAAAAGTCAGTCTGGAATGACCACCATTTGCATTGACACATGCTTGGCAATGGCACGTCATTCACAACACAAAGTGGTCAAACAAAGAAGGCTTGAGGGATGTCATTCCAGATCTGTGCCAATGTCACCGGCTGGTTTTGAAGATGGCGCAATCGTCGTTCCATTTCATTCCACACATGTTGTATGCGAGAAAGATCAGGCGAAACAGCTAGCCAAGGAAGTTTGGGAATGTTCTGTTGTGCGCTGAAGTTGGTGACCACTCATGCGACGTGAGGGCACGCGTTATCCTGTTGAAGTGTGATGTGACGACCATGAACCTGCAGGAAAGAGAGGACGTGAAAATGGTGAACTTCATCATGGTACCAAATACCTGTCAAATTGCCATTAACGATCCTCCAGCTGAGTTCTGTGATGTGTGGTAATGCCTTCCCATGCCATCACGCTTGCACCACCGAATGACAAATGTTGCACAACATGTGCATCAGCGTAACGTTCCTCTTTCTGTTGATAAACATGACAACGGTCACCACAACTGTCAAGATAGAACCTGACTCGTCTGTAAAGAGGATAGCAGCCCAATCTTGTCTCTTGAGCCGCAGACGTTGTCTCCACGAAGCTGAGCATGCATGTAGATGACTGACATGACAACAAAAAATCTGACGTACTGCTGGTCGTCGTGGTCAGATGTTATGCCCGCGTCACTGATTCCTCACAGTTCTGGCACTGATCGCAAGCCAAGGATGCTGTGAGCTGTCAAACTTGCTGGCTGGCACCGATTCCCAAGGTGCACCAACCAGATATGGTTAGCCTGCCGATGTGACGTTACACGTGGTTGCTAAGAACCTCAAAATAAGGTTTAGCAGGACTTTCCAGTCATATTACTCCCATTGTAGTTGGAGCTCTTCCAAAAGGTAGACCAAAAAAGATCGAGAAGCAGGTAATCAGTGGAGATTTGTAGTTGGTGGGGTTAATGGATGAGGATTCTTTTCACAAGACTAAGTGGAGAGGGGGCATTAGCCGACCAACTCGCTAATACGAGAAAATGGTCAATAAAAGTAGTAGTAGTAGTAGTATTCAGCTTTGGTTTCAGTTGGTTGATGGTGGTGGTGATGATTTGTTATTATGGTTGCAAAGTCTTTAGCATGAGCTTTGATTTTTGAATGATGAAATCCCATATTTTTGCCACTTGATGTTGCTCTGACCCTCACTGTTTGTTTTTGTCAGGGACACCCAAGAAACACACAGCAGCGTTACAGAAGGCAGTGGAGATTCAGTGCCTCGGGGAGCCCTCGCTTTACAACTCGCTCCACACAGCCCTGCAAACCCTCCGGCAAGTTTCCTCCTATCTAGGAGCATTCTGCACCCGGCACGCCACTTCAATTCCCCGTCAATTGAAAGAACGGTGCTGAACTGACTTTTAACATTCAGCATGAAGTTTATCAACTGACTGTGTTTAAACTCTGAGCTGGTCATCGATTGCATCGTTATTGTGAATGGCGTTCGTCCGTTGCTTTCTGACAGGCATGTTCCAAGCCATTCAAGTCGTGAAGTATTGGTTGTGTTGGGGAGTCTTACAACTTGTGACCCAGTCAATCTGCACTGTCTGATAAAGGTGAACGGCGTTGGGAAACTCAAGTATAAACATTACTTGAGCCATGAAAAAGTTAAAATGTGTATGTATATATATATACCGTATATAACGGGAATAAATTCCTGAGTGGGGCTAGCGTGAAAAAAAATTGACTCAACCCAGGACTCAAACCCAAGGACCTCATCACTTATGTGGTGACAGCCCACTGAGCTATTGAGTCTTCGGATATTATCAGAATTTTCTCACACTGACACTGCAAGCTTTATAATGGCCGACGTCGTGCGTGTGTGCGCATATATTAGAGATAAACCTCGTATAGAAATTTAATTACCGGAATAATTGCGATGTGTGTGTGTGTGTGTGTGTGTGTGTGTGTGTGTGTGTGTGTGTGTGTGTGTGTGTGTGTGTGTGTGTGTGTGTGTGTGTGTGTGTGTGTGTGTGTGTGTGTGTGTGTGTGTGTGTGTGTGTGTGTGTGTGTGTGTGTGTGTATATATATGTATATATATATATATATATATATATGTATATATATATGTATATATATATATATATATATATATATATATATATGCTTCTCTCAACATACATTTTGTTACTTTTCTATCTCTTCCAACCAACACCCCTCCTGACCCTCCATATTGTTGAACTGCAAGTCTTTAGTTGAATTCAAGGTGCGTGTCTCAGTCATCGGTCTTTCTGCGGAGGTTCACATCTGCACTCTGCTGGCACAGGAGACGAGAGGTCAGGTTCATTATTTATTAATTTTTTTGATCTTCCATGAATTTCTAAATGATTTTCAACTTGATTCCATCCATGACCATGCTCTTTCCGGCCGGTCCGTACTGCCGTTGTAGTCTGCACTAAGCAGAGAATGCATTGGGATGTTTGTCATTGTTCTTCCCTGCCGTCCCTCGGACGGATGTTAAACTGGGTGTCCAGTCTGCCAGCGTTGGTTAGTGGACGTGAAAAATCCCACAGTGTGCTTTCTGAAGAGGAGACTTGCTATCGCCAGCACCATGAACAAATTCCAAATTCCTGCCCTAACCTGAAGGGGCATTGCATCAGCGGTACAGCCGTGCCCTCAGCCAATGGTGCTACCCCACAGCCTTGTGCTGCACACAAAAGGAGGAAACAAAGGACTTTCATTATCCACATGATTATTTGAGCACATCCAATCAACCCAGAGCGTTGTAAACTGGTTTGGCATTGTGATTAGTCCGTCCGCCACACAGCGAAAGATGGAGTTTTGCAATCGTTTCTTTATGTCTGTCCAGCCCATGACTTTTTCTATTTTTTTACCATTTGAGCTTTCGTCAATTTTTTTTCAACAACCTTTTAGAATGAGAATATGAAAAATGCCACAATGAACTCGAACGGCACTCAGTAGAGTCCGTACCTCTGCCAGGCTGAACAGTTTGTTTTGTTTCCTACCGATAGACCGAATACGAATCCCGATCTTAACCAAAATCGAATTGGCTTGTTCTTGTCATCTACCCAACTCGTCCACCGAGTTTTTTTTCTTGACTTGTCAGACAACTTTTTGTCCCCCACACCTCTGAAAAGGTCTGAGATGGGGGACATTAAATGAGCTCCATTTGACTGACCGATCATCTGTCCATGTACTTTTGTGTACGCGATATTAAAAAAAAAAAAAACCTTCAGGTTTTAGCTTTCATATTGCAGAAATATATTCCTCTTACCACCCAAAAGGCAGGGAACCGAGAGGATCAGCTCCTTGTTTAAATATCGTTTTTGGCCCCATCTCATAACAATGAAGAATCACTCATTAAAATTAAAAATTCTTGTACCCGGCTCCAGATCTTCACTAAAATCGAATCGATGGGCTTTGCATTCTGATATGCTTATTGGTTTTGTGATGCTTTCGTCGATTTTCTTCTTGCAGGGACATACCATGTAATCCTGGATGAACCACACTTTAAAGAACTGTTAATGTACCATGTGACACCTCCACCCGTCACAAATATGGAATCGGCCCTCATCCGAATGGGTAAGATTTGGATCTGCTCTGGCACTTCCATTTATTAGCCATTTTGGGACATGCTTGTAGGTGTTGAGGAAAAACAATGTTTGGAATGTATTCGGTTAGTCGGAGAGGTAGTGCTGAAGTAACATGGAAAGAACAATGAAAGTCGGTCTTTTGAGTACCGTTTGCAATTCCTCAACGGAACCACGTAATTATTCATGTACCCGTGACCCGCTCTGCGAGACTCTTGCCCCCTTGTCTTGTAAGCCGACCTGTTTTTTGGGTGTTTTTTTTAATGAGGCCTTCATCCCTGACTTTTTGATTAGCTACGCTTTCGCTGCTATTTGGTTCGAGTCGAATATGGCGCTCCACCATGAGCGAGAATTCTCCATCATGTAAAGTGGTGCGAATAGTCCCAGCACTGGCGTGATAGCCTGTCCTGAACCAGGCCGTAAGGGTCTCTGTCGTATTCAGTGGATTGTTCCAAACTTCATGCAAATTGTGTAAAGGATTGAGCTCGACTCGCCATTCGACTCCACCACTCACTCACTCTGGGGTCATGAGCTAACACTGCAGCACGACATGACCAATTCACTTCTTGCCTCATCGTGGGTGACATCCAACAAAGCAAAACTACGAACTAAATGCACATCTGTCGCTCGAGATTTTACCTGTGTAGTGATGCCATCGCACTAGGCCAGTATCCCGGTGGAATTTTCCTTTCCCACCAGTGGTGGGGATTTTCCATGAGTTGCTAAAATAAATTTGGTTGCCTGGGATTGAAAGAATGGCAGGTGTGGAACTGGGGAATAATGATGTTCACAGGTTTATCGGCTCTCCAGTCATCGAGTGTGAAGTAGTGTCCATATTGCAACAGAAAGGAAATCCTTTGACATACCTTTTGTAATATTAACATGCTCCTTGTATTGATATTGATTTGGTCTTGATCGTTCAAAGATGAAATTGATCCAGTGCCGATCTGATTGGCATTTGGCTTCACAAGGCACGGAGTATCTAATATTTCTTCTCTCGTCCCAATCATCTTCCACATCTCTCGCTCCCCGTTTTTCACCTCGCCAGGGTTCCCACAGTTCTCTGGGGGCACCATCGGAGACGGTGCTGACAAGCCATCCTTCAATATGGCGTGAGTCTTATGGGACTACTGTGTTCAAAGATTGTATTGTGAAGTTTTGATTGGAACCTCTTCATCCAGTCCTGTCCACATATCTGCCGAACTGAGAGCACTCTTGAATTTCCAAGCGAGTTTTCCTGGGCTGTCGAACAACAACCTCAAACTTCTGGGACACGTCCGTGTAGATTTTAAACATGACGTATTGAGGATTCCTTCACGTTACGTTACGTTTGTTACAAGGATTAGACAAAGCATTTGAATGCTTGTTGTTTGATAGTTTTGTGTAATATCTTAAGCCCTTTAAAAACAAATTTCAAAGCAGAGAACAGTGCTGGGAAACTGGGACTTCTCTTTATTGGAAATGCGTTGATCACCCTGAAAAATGACAACCTTTGATGCACAATCAATGGTTGAAAAAAAACCAACAGGTATTTACCTTTGGGTGAGATTTGAACCACAACTGAATGAGTAAGCAATCCAGTTATCCTGAATCCTGACACTTACGATCAAGTTCATGTTTTGATTGAGAACGTTTCACCGACTTCCTGTACATCCTTGCCTGGCAGGCAGTTGGAGAGCCAAGGTGATGTCAGCCTAACTCTTGGTGGATACTTTTGCCCACAATGCTGGGCAAAATATGGGCAACTTCCTGTTGAGTGCAAGATCTGTGGTGAGTCTGCAACTGCATATCGCTCTCTCTCGCTCTCCTGCTCTCTCTGTCTCTCCTGCGTGCTCTCTCTCTCTCCCGTTCTTTCTCTCCTGCTTTCCTGCTCTCTCTCCGCTGCTTTCCTGCTCACTCTCCTGCTCTCTCTCTCCTTCTCTCTCCTGCTCTCTCTCTATCCTGTGTGCTCTCTCTCCTGCTCAATCTCTCTCTCTCCCTCCCTCTCCTGCACTTGCTTTCCCTCCTGCTCTCTCTCTCCTGCGCTCCCCCCCTCTCTCTCTCCCTCTCTTGCTTTCCTGCTCTCTCTCGCTCTTGCTCTCCATCTCTCTCTCTCCCGCTCTCTCTCGTTCTCTCTCCTGCTCACTCTCTCTCCTACTCTCTCTCTCCTGCGCTTGCTCTCGGCCCTGCTCTCCTGCGCTTGCTCTCCTGCGCGCTCTCTCTCTCTCTCTCTCTCTCTTCCTCTCTGTCTCTCCTGCTCTCTGTCTCTCCTGCTCCCCCCCCCCTGCGCCTGCTCTCTCTCTCTCCTGCTCTCTCTCTCCTGCTCTCTCTCTCCTGCTCTCTCTCTCTTGCTCTCTCTCTCTCTCTCTCCTTCGCTTGCTCTCCCTCCTGCTCTCTCTCCTTCGCTTGCTCTCCCTCCTGCTCTCTCTCCCTCTCTCTCTCCCTCCTGATCTCCCTCTCTCTCCTGCTTTCCTGCTCCCTCTCTCCCCTGCTTTCCTGCTCTCTCGCTCTCCTGCTCTCTTTGTCTCTCCTTCTCTCTCTCCTGCTTTCCTGCTCTCACTCTCTGCTGCTCGCTCTCTCGCTGTAAAAAGTGGAGAGAATGGTGGTGTTATTCATGGGACTTTTGGTTTGAGAACAAGCCTATCCCTGGCACATTAATTATATTATTTTCAGGCCTGACTTTAGCATCTGCCCCTCATCTTGCCCGCTCGTACCACCACCTGTTCCCACTGGAGGCTTTTGAAGAAACTCTTTTGCAGAACATCTCCGGAGACAGGTAGAAAACGAGTTGTCAGGGTATAATTGAGTGGAGGAGGGAGGAGAATCATGGTTTAGTATGAAAGCATTGTTTTTTTGTGTGCAGGGTTTGTGAGGCATGCCAGATGCAACTAACGGAACAACAGGTAATTTATTCATTCAAATGGGACGCAGGGGGTGGGGGTGGGGGGTAAGGAGGTGTGCGGGGCGTGTTAAAGATAATGGAGACCAAGTGTCATGGCCAGGGGAAGAGATGTGGTGCAAGTTTTATCCAGTGACCCACCTCTTTCCCACAGGTGTACATCTGTCCTGAATGCAAAGCAATCTTCTGTCTTGACTGCAACCTCTTCATCCATGAAAGTTTACACTGCTGCCCAGGCTGCATTCACTCCAAATCCTAATTCTTTTCAATGACAGACGTGATATTATTCTCATTTGTCACACTTGATAATCTGGTCCAACATTAAATTGTTTTCATGCTTTAATGCTGTCATCACTGCAAGCAATGCAGGATGTTTGATTTGTAAAGAAAAACTGCAATGCTTCTTTCATTTTTATTCAAATAGTTCACAGTGCAGCAACCACAATTGTGGCTGAATCGTGACAAAAGATCCGAGTCTTTAAAAAAAAAAAAACCTACCACTTCCTCAAACAACCCTCAAGGCTGCCTTTTTTTTTTACCTTCATCCGTTTGAGCACAGACAAGGCTCCAAGTCCTTACGAACCATTTCATTTGCAAAAACCTCGATAGGCTTTCTCTCCACGCCGACCATGCTGAAGACCCTGGGTGGTAAACAGGAAAGAGGAGGCTGGTCATGATTACAAATGAGGCAACGGTGCAAGATATCGATATAGTTCCCCACAAGGAACCGAGTGTGGAGGATTGCTGTTCATTACCAGGTAGTATCCAGTGTGATATCCACTCATGTACCAGGACATGAGCATGGTCCCAAGGGCCTCGTCCTCCCCTTCAATCGAGCCATTTGGTGGGATGGGAGGTGGTGGGACGACCTGAGGAAGAAGATTCACATTTAGTGATGGGATCGGACCTTGTGATTTCAGTTTTTTATGTTTTGTAAGACAATTCCAAAGAGTGACTGACATTCATGGAGATGTTTTCTTATAAATGTATTTGAAGTTGCTGAATACATTTTTTTTCTTTTTCTATAAAACATTTATTGCAACTGTTAATTTGAATACTTGTGAAATTTCAACTGAATTAACAACAAACTCACAACAACGAATGGAAAGTAAGCTGTTCTACACTCGGTGGCGGAGTGCAGAGGGGGAGGCACGGCAACATCGATCAGCAAACGTTGACGTGTCACCAATTTACAGCACCAAGGCAGTGGAGCAACGTCGAGAGAACATTCAACAAAATATATCCTTAAAAACTGCTGGTTCGTGCATACCTGGCTTGGTAATGAAATACCCCCAATTATCAAATAACATCCAAGTGGACTGCATTCGGTGTTGATGTGAATGTCACTAATGGTGATGGCAACAACTAAAGTAAACAACTAAAACAGCCTCAGTTAAGCACACCTTGCATGGTGGTCAGCTGTGGGGAGGTTTTTGACCTTCGTCTTTCACAAACCAGCTGGCCAGGTCTGCCATTGGATTGGAACCAATTTCAGCAGGAATTTGGTCAGGGTGTCAATACCAATTCACCTCTTCTTTAAAATTAAGGAAAAAAAAAAACTTGTCTGTGTAAAATCAACAAATTATGGAAGTTCCACATCAAGAAGTCTTTCTCACTGTCCTTTTATTGATCTTATGCCTCACAAACACCAGGAATACCTGTGGCTGTGAAATCCCCTTCACTCCCACCTCTGTTATACTGTCCTCCAAAAGGGAAAAGGAGTCATCCTGCTGTTTTGTGTCACTGTGTGTACCGCAATGAGCATGGAGAAAAGAAAGAAAACCAGAGAATTGTCTGAGGAGGTCAGAAACAAGATTGTAACCAAGCACAGACAATCTCAAGGTTACAAGTCCATCTCCAGAGACCTTGATGTTCCTGTATCCACCATACACAATGTCATCAGGAAGTTTTAGGTCCATGGCACTACAGCGAACATCCCTGGATGTGGTAGCAAGAGAAAACTTTATCGAAGATTGCAGCGAAGGATTGTTTGAACGGTGGAGAAAGTACCTCAATCAACTACCAAACAGATTCAAGCTGACCTTCAGACACAAGGTAGGATAGTTTCAACTCGCATCATCCGTCACCAAATCAATGAAAGGGGCTTCTATGGTGGAGACCCAGGAGGACCCCACTGCTGAGGGACAGAAAAAAGTCCAACTTGAGTTTGCCAAAACACACCTGAACAAGCCAAATCCTTCTGGGAGAATGTCCTGTGGACAGATAAGACCAAACTAGAGCTTTTTGGTAAAGCACATCATCTGGATGTTGACAGAAAACAAAATGAATCCTTCAAAGAAAAGAACACCTTCCCTACAGTCAAACATGGAGGAGGTTCAGTGATGTTTTGGGGTTGCTGTGCTGCCTCTGGCACTGGGTGCCTTGAATGTGTGCATGGCATCATGAAATCAGGAGATTACCAAGGAGGCATTTTGGAGCACAATGTTCAACCCAGTGTCAGAAAGCTGGCTCTCCGTCGAAGGCCATGGGTCTTGCAGCAGGACAATGACCCCAAACACACTTTTAAAAGCACCAAGGAATGGTTCAAGACAAAACACTGGACTGTTCTGAAGTGGCCAGCATAGAGTTCAGATCTAAATCCCATTGAACACCTGTGGGGAGATCTGAAAACAGCAGTTGGGAGAAGGCACCCTTCAAATCTGGGAGAACTGGAGCAGTTTGCTCAAGAAGAGTGGGCCAAACTACCAGTAGAGAGGTGTAGGAAGATCATTCCCGGCTATAGGAAGCGCTTGACTGGAGTTATTTTGTCCAAAGGTTGTAATACCAAATATCAAGTCAAGGGTATGAATAATTTTGTCAGTGCCATTTCTTTTTATTTTCTGATTTAAAAGGATATATTAAATTCTGAATCAAAAACAAAGGTGCTGTAATATTAACAGTGAAATAAAGAATTGTGGAGAATAAATACTTTTGTCAATTTCAACTTTTTTGGAGAACACTGAGTTATTTGAAAAAAAGTTCAAGGGTGCCAATATTTTTAACCACGACTATCAGGTTATTTCCAATCAGCAGTCATGGACTCAATCGTCGCAGTCGATATAAAATCATTCCTTTACTTCAACAACCTCATCTCAGATCACCAATTTCGTTTCAGACCAGGTCACTCCATCTTGGACATGCTACTCGTCACCCACCTGTGGCAACAACTTTCACATTCTCTTCAATCTCATTCCTCCCTCTGTAGGTGTTTAAGACAGCTGTTCACCACCATCTCAGATCATCCCCTATCCAAAACCATGATGGTTTCCACCCATTAACCCGTCTCCTCCCCACCTGCAAGCCTACCTCTTTCCCATCTAAGAGTATGCTTGCATTTCCATCTTGTCCTCCCCTCACCCTTATTTGTCGAAGTCCCTCTATTTTCACCCTTAACCCTCCGTTCTGTTCTCGCTCATCCACCAGCCTCGACTACATGTTCAAAAATCTACTTTTAAAAAAAAGTTAAAAATAAAATTGACAATTATACTGGTCACCTCAAGTGTTGATTATTCCACAAAATTTGTTATACATGGATTCCAAGGTACTCCGGCACTGCCTTACCGGTGGCATCCCAGCGAAAGAAGGAAAGCTGAACCAGGGTGGTGGCTGCGGTACAAGTGGGGAAAGGAAAGAGCAACTTGTAATATCATGGTCCATGGAAGATCCCAATCAACTTCAAATTCATGTAAAAACAGGAATCCATATTGCCTCTACAGATGAATTAACTTCAAAAATGCAATATATATCCCCTTTAAATGCCATCCTTCACAAAATATTTGTTTTATATATATATATAAAAAAACATAAGCTTCATGGACTTGTCCACCATAACAAACCGTACTTGATGGCCATATTTAAGAAGTTGGTTCTCGGTTATTCAACTTTTTTTGTTGTTGTTTATTACTATCTCAAAAACAAACAAAGGAATACCCTCGTTGAGAGTTTGTAGAATGGTAGTTATTATGCTTCGCAACCCATGCGACTGATTCTGTGCGTTTTCAGAAAGGTAGCGAGCGAACATAGTGTCATGGGACAACATGTATTTGTTTTCATTCAGACATGATTGTTGGTTAAGATTTTTGATACCTTTTTGGAAAGGATAGATGATTGACGGTAACATTGTTTTTATGGTCATCATAATTACCAATCATGAATAAATTAATTTTTTTATCGGCAGCAGATAATGACTGCTAACTCACCATGGCAGGGTAGCTGAATGGAGGAGGTAGTGGTGGGGATGGGAACTGCCAGCCTCTCAGACTTGGTCCACGATGGCGAGCTGTTGGCTTTCGTTGACGAGAACCGTGGGGGATTGGGTCTGGCACGTCCGATTCTTCAGGTGAAAATGGGCAATTCTTGTGTTGGGGGTACAATTCCAAAAATCAAACTTTATAACAATAGCAGGAGTTATCACATTCATTTCAGAAAAATCATCGTGGACCAATACAGAGCGTCGGTTCTGCCAAAGCAGTTTCTTGGTTCTGATTATAATCCTGGACTGGTTGTTAGGGCAGGAATTTGTCTCTAAGGGATCTTTAACGTCCACAAACTGTCGGCGGACCGGATGCCAAATTAAACGTCCATCCAAGGGACAGCCACACACACACACACACACACACACACACACACACACACACACACACACACACACACACACACACACACACACACACACACACACACACACACTCACACCTGATGAATCACCCTGCCTAACAAACACTGCGATGACTGTTTGTAGCTGGGCCAAGATTTAAACCCAGGCAAGACAGCTCAAAAGGAAGTGTTAGGATTATATGTCTGCTGGAAACCATCCCAAGGTCAAAATCCCAACACTTCAGCATACATCGTATACAGTTATAGCTCACTTTGCACTCAGGATGCATTCCTGGAGAAGAGAGCAAAAATCAAGAATGTGTTTAAAGGTGTCATCGTGCCATCTGATATATAAAGCTGAGTTTGTGTGTGTGGGTCATAAGCGCCACCCATTCTACAGGCCATGCCCTCCAGCCATCCAGAAACCACCATCTTTTTCTCTCCACGTACTGTAGCTCAGATCGTTTTAAAGGCCTCGTGTACATTTGAAGACTGAACAACGCATCTTCCATCATTAAATGAAGATACCGTTTTGAGGAAACAAAAGTAACATTTTGATTTCAACGTAAACGAGATTATGCATGTTTTGTCTGCAGCTATCATGGCAGCTGTCTAATATACACTGCCCAATGAACGTACGTTAATTCTCATATTACACAAAGTTAAGAAAATCGTGATATTTCATTTAAAAAATATAAAAGAATAAAACTTTGTGGGACGTCAATCGCAGTTACTTTCTGTCTGCGAGACAGTGACGTGTCGCTTCTAACTCAATGTTCACCAGAACTTGCAATGACTGTTACAAGCAAAAATATCCCGTGGTTGCTTCCGTGTGAAGTAGGAAAAAAAGATGTCTCTACACATGATGTCATCACGCAGCGATGTCTGCAACAGCAGGAACACACGAATAGTTGGAGCCTTTTTTTATAACACACAAACTCATGGGAAAATGATATGATGGAGGATAGAAAGTTTATTTGTAGATTGAATTCGTCCCTCAAGGGGTGGGGTGTGAAGAGGGACCCGACGTTGCCCGGCAACGCTGGGTACCACTGCTAGTTGTAGATGTGGAGATGTGTTCTGAGAGCGATATTTCTTACACATGAGAAGTTTATGAGGACTTCATTGGGGTGGGGGGGGGATCGGTAATACCACTAATAATAATAGATGGTAACATTATTTCACAAAAAAAAATTTTTTTCTTATAACTTCAGTATTACAAAAAAAATCAAAGAATAATTACCTATTTTTGACATGTATAAACATCAATAAAAACAACAACTGCCATCACTCCAACGACCCCTATATTGCAGTGGTGGGACACGGGATGGGATGAGGGGCTCCTGCTCCAAAACGAAGGTGGAGTAAACAGCCCTGATTGGCTCAGAACGTAAACAATGGTGGCGGGTGTGTTTAAACAGGGAGCGCTGCGTGTGATGCATTTCCTTTCTTTTTTTGTAACCTTTTTCTCCAGGCCAAAAAGCTCTACAACGAATCAGCGTTCTCGGGGGCAGTGCTAAATGAGGCAATACTGTATAAGTATGCCCCAAATTAGTAAACCTTGATCTGTAGTTCAAGCTCCACAAAATGGCTATCATTCGTAAGTTTGTTTGAGCCATGTTCCATTTCATTTCAACAACTCAATGCTGAGTCACAAAGTTAAAATAAGAAGGCCTGTTTGGGCCTTACTCAACTACCGAGCATTAAATTTATATCATACATGATGATCAATTCCCTTTAAGAACACAGTGAGGGTGCATCAAAATGGCCAGGCCCATGCAAGCTACAGAACCACAGCCAAGCATATTATTGTTTTTTTTTTTCCTGACAGAGTGATACTTCATACACGAGTCCCAATCTGTACCTGCTTCGGAATGCCAAATTGGCTGCTTTTCTCGAGATCACAATCACTCGTAGTAGGTGGCAGCAGGTCCACCAACCTCTGTTGCTCCTCGTTTCCATACCCCTCATAAACGACCACACATAAACCCGAATCTGAGTCCACGGTGCGGATCATTGCGTCGTAGATGATGCCGTCCTCCGTAAACACTGCTCGACACGTATTACCTGGCTTCCACTGCAGTTGATGGAAAGAGAAACTATGTCACAATGCAATGAAAATCACAACACAAAGGAAGGAAATTTATCACTCCTGGATATTCCAGAGTAGTATCCCATATGCATCAATGTATAATAGTCTCATCATACTCGAGATAGGAAATAGGTCGTTAAGAGTTACCACTGAACTTACCGATACAAAACCTGCATGGAAACCTTTAAATATTTCACGTAACCAAAAAGAAGAAACAAAAACGAGCAATCAACGATTGCATACCCTCACCCAGACTTGTTTTGTGTGGTTTTAGAGTACATACTTTATAGACGTGCTCACATTCTAAGTATACATACTTTCTAGAGTTACTCGGTTGAAAAACAATTGCGTGTACGACTGGCTACCACTAAGTGGTGTTTGTGCTTTACGTTAGCACATTCTGCGTGGACAAACAGACGTAACCCACCCAAGTGCATTACCCTCTCCTTTGGTGAGGGTAATAAAAGCATGCTCTTGAGAAACCATGTGCTCATTATCTCTGCCACCTAAGGGGGACGGAGGTTATGTTATCACCACTGTTTATTTGTCTGTGAACAGGATATCTCAAAAAGTTGTGGATGGATTCGGCCGAAATTTAGTGCACCGGTTGGGTGTGTGACAAGGAAACATCGATTCGTTTTGGGTGAAGATTCGGATCCGGATAAGAGTTTTTTTTTTAATTTGTAAATAACTTCACCATTGAGAGATGGGGCCAAACACGATATGTTGCACAACATTTCAAAACATTGTGGACGGATTGGATGAGTCGGGGAGGTAACAAGAACAAGCCGCTTCGATGCAGATATATGACGTCATCGCATATCAGTGGGATCCAAAACGTAAACTGTTCAGCCTGGCGGAGGTATGCGCTCTACTGGGTGCTGGTTCTGGTTACCCTTGCCGAAGGAAAAGGTATTGCATTTGGGTCCGTTTGTTTGTTTCTGTCTGTCCGCATAGAACTTTTGTGTTTTTCTTCGCAACGGCTTGTCAGATTGAGACAAAATTTTCACCATAGAAGTATCATTCTACTCATGTAGAATGTTTTAATGATAATTATGTCGTAGGTCACGTGGTGTGGCAGCGATGTTGGAAAAACCGAAAACTTTGAGCCTCTGTATCTCTGAAACTGCACCAAGGACAAAATTGAAACTTGGCACATGGGAAGTACTCCTCATGGGGAATGTGATTTTTTTAGGACGTCATAGGTGCCTTCGTTATGACGTCATAATTGCATATGTAGAATGCTGCATCTGATCAGTGAGAAAATTTTTGACGGTCATCTCAGGATAAAATGGTCCACACAAAAAAATTGATTTCAGGTACATTTAAGATAATGAAAGGTATCGACAAAATAAGTGCAGATGAATTATTTAAGAGTCGACAGTGATAGTACCAGGGGCCATAGCCTGAGAGTAAAGAAGAGGAGAGTTAAGATGGTAGCAAGGTAGGGGACTTTCACTCAGAGAGTAGTTAATGTATGGAATGGTCTCCCTGGAAAGGTAGTGGCAGCAGAGACAGGAAACAAGTTTAAATTAGAATTAGATAGGTACCTGGAAGTTATGGAGATAGAGGGGTATGGGGATGTTGATAAGACTTTTATATCGTTTGACTATTGATGGGTGATTGTGAAGGAGTGCTGTTGGTGGGGGTCTTGTCAAGGGGGGTTGTGTGTTTTTAGCCAAGCTCATGCCCCCTCCCCTGAGGGGAAGAAAAGAAAAAAAAAATACAAAAAATACAAAAATAAAAAACAAATATAAAAAAATTACCCCCGTGCGGGAGTGACAGTCATCTCTGCGAGAAAATATATAGCCTCCTGAAGGTAGGGCAGTTTGTGCAAACTTTGAAGTCACGTGACGCGAAAAGGAAAGTGAATATCGAAAATCCGGCCTGAGCAAATTTAGATATTCTCCCATAGATTCTATGCCACAATCAAATTCAAGATCGCTTGAGAAATGTAGGAGGAGAAAGATTTTGAAAATCGTCATTTTCGCATTTTTTGCCAACTTTGAAGTCACGTGACACGAAAACGAAAGCGAATATCGAAAATCCGTCCTGACCAAATTTAGATATTGTCCCATAGATTCATATGCCACAATCAAATTCAAGATCGCTTGAGAAATGTAGGAGGAGATAGATTTTGAAAATCGTCATTTTCGCATTTTTTGCCAACTTTGAAGTCACGTGACATGAAAATGAAAGCGAATATCGAAAATCCGGCCCGACCAAATTTAGATATTGTCCCATAGATTAATATGCCACAATCAAATTCAAGATCACTTGAGAAATGTAGGAGGAGATAGATTTTGAAAATCGTCATTTTCGCATTTTTTGCCAACTTTGAAGTCACGTGACACGAAAAGGAAAGCGAATATCGAAAATCCGGCCCGATCACAATTTAGATATTGTCCCATAGATTCATTTGCTACAATCAAATTCAAGATCGCTTGAGAAATGGCGGAGGAGATAGAATTTGAAAATCGTCATTTTCGCAACGGACGGATCGAAGGACATCTACACCCATATTATTAGGTCATGCTCGAAGAGATGACTTAAAAACCTCAAAAATCAAACAAACACATTAAAAACATTTTTGCATTTTCTTCCTTGGATCTTGTGTGGATGGATTAGTGTGGTGTTCGCGCAGGCATGATGGGCTGAATGGCCTCCACCTGTATTGGATTCCCTTGTTAACCTCCGCCATCGAAGATGGACAGAGGTTACTGTTTTCACCTGTCTGTTTGTTTGTTTGTTTGTGAACAGTATTACGGAAAAACTCCTCCGACGGATTTCGACGAAACTTGGTGGGGGGATTAGGTGTGGTCCAAGGATCATGCCATTAGATTTTGGACTTGGTCCAAAGTCCAATAAGGCCGCTATGGCGGCCATTTTGAAAAAATTTTGAATTTTTGTTTTTGCATTTCTACATGTTTTAAGTGATTTCCAACCAAAAAAAAAATTTGTTCGAGAAAAAAACTAATAATTTTGCAACTTTTTTCACAAAAAATTTCGATTTTATTTGAAAAATATTTGAATTTTTTATTTGCATTTCTACATGTTTAAAGTGATTTCACCCCCCCCCCAAAAAAAATTGTTCGAGAAAAAAAACCCAGAAATTTTGCACCTTTTTTTTCAAAAAAAATTTTAGATTTTTTTTTTGGCATTTCTACATGCACGTCGATCTAGTTTAGTTTATTCAATCGTGGTTCAGTAGAGTCTGATCCGTTTTGACCAATAATGAATAGGATATCAGGTTCACTTAAATGACCCAGCACTATTGGCGGCGGAGGTTTTGCACTCTACCGAGTGCTCCCCCTCTAGTTTCCTTGTCATCGGTCACATGATTCAGCAACCATAGTTTTTTTTTTAATCTTCAAAAATCTTCTCCGAAATGGCTGAACAGATCGAGGCGAAATTTTACACGTATGACCACCAATCGATGAGGAACAAAAGGTTCACACTTATGACATCAGAGGTCAAATGGTTTGGCAGCCATATTGGATTTACACTAAAACCTATAAAAATCTTCTTCTCGAGAACGGCTGGACAGATCGAGGGGAAACTTCACAAAAATGTTCCCCAAGCCTTGGGTGTACAAGTTTGTTAAGGAATAATTGATAGGTCACATGGTTTGTTTGCCATATTGGATTTAAGAAAAATATTAAATAATCTTTTCTCTGCAACCACTTCATCGACATGAAACTTCATAATTATGATCTACTAGTGATGGGGAATAAATATTTTAAATTTGAACTTGATCAAACACATGGTCTGGCAGCCAGAATTATTTAATTTTTGATCTGGGTTTTTTTTGTTTTTTTGAGTAAGGCTCGCTTGGCTGTGTCTGGATGGGTTTGAGGGTGGAGGAGTAGCAACTGAAATGTGAATCCTATCCCGGTTTCTCCTGATGACTTCATCTTTGCTTTTTGCTTGTTCGGGTTCCTTCTGATGACTCCAATGCAGGACTGTACCTATTTGGTCTTCCATTTGATTTGAATTGAATGTCTTTTAATCCCATTCTAAATTCATTTGAATAATAATAAAAAAAAATTCACAGGTCAAGTGTCCAAAGGGGGGGGGGTCATCACTGCCAGCAGTTATAAAAGTGGCCGTTGTAATCGTGTCTAATTATATAACACACTCGTACACAAACACCTCACAAAACAAGTCCTGTTGAGGGTCTGCAATCTCTGATTGCTCTTTTTCTTGTTTGAATGCAATCAAGTAAGCAAATGTATAAACATGGAAAGTACGCATAAACGAGTAAACAATGAATTTAAAAACGTGGAATTGAGACATGGTAAAATCGTCAGTTGTGGAGAGAACAAAAGACAACTCAGGTTAAACGAGAAGGGCACTCGGTAGAGAGCGCATACCTCCGCCACGTAATGTCTGATCCACGAGAGCATATCGGGCCCAATACATTTTTGAGATATCATGCTATATATCGTTTTTGGCCCCATAAATGGTGAAGAATCACTTAGAATAATAAAATAATTCTTGTATCTGGATCCAAATGCAGATCTTCACCAAAATCGAATCAATTCGTCCTTGCACATACCCAACGTGTCCACCAAGTTTTGTTTGAATCCGTCCACAACTTTTTGAGATATCGTGCTATATTATTGTTTTTGGCCCCATCTCTCAATGGTGAAGAATCACTGAAATAAAATTCGAGCAGCCAGATCGGGATCCGGATCTTCACCAAAATCTAATCAGTTCGTCCTTGTCACACACCGAACCTATCTACCAAGTTTAATCCGAATCTGTCCACAACCTTTAGCGATATCCTGTACACAAACAAACAAAAAGGGGTGAAAACAACTTCCTTCCACCTTTGGTGGTGGAGGTAAAAAGGGAAATTAACGATTGGAGCTGAGCTATATGGATACACTTTGAGAGAGAAATAAGCCATGGGTTTCTGGTAAAATGTTAGGGTGTCTATGACCAAAGGGGCCCGAGGTTGAGTAGAGAGGTGTGAGGGCAAGAGAAGACTGCAAGGCCACGAAGGTTCTTGTGGTGAGCAAGAAACACGTTGAGACTCAGCCTCCTATTGCAACATACCAATGGTATGGAAGGCTGTGGACTCCACAGCCTCGAAGGAGCAAAACAGGAAGTAGTAGTTCGAGAGAGAGGCGGAGGGGTGGGGGTAGTCGAAGCAGCACATCCAGGGTTAAGTGACCTGAATGGAAAGAAACGTTTTTAAATGCCAGGAAACATGATTACGTTTACCTGGCTTTGAACTTGAGCCATTTTCTTTTTCCGTGCAGCTTTTTTGGTCCTGTTTTTCCTTTTGTATGTATTCTGTGTTGATGAATGTTCAAAGGACTGTACTTCAACTTCTGGCTCAGTGCCCGTCTCACTCGTGCCACCATCAGCCTTGAGAGCATTCTGCAGCGCACATTATGAATATGTTCAAAATCAACATTCGATGGAACATCACTTATTTTGGTGTAATAATAGTAGTTCTCATTTAAACAACAACAACAACAACAACAACAACAACAAAAACTCAAATACCTGAAATTTTGCACAAATTAGGATTACAATATATTTTTTAATACATGGTTGAGGCTCATGAAAGAACTAGTATTAGTAGGCTGAACAGATCAGCAGGACACAACAGGACAAAAATGAGGGGGGGGGGACACCAAGACATGGGGAGATGGACAAACAATGGGTGTGGGGAGGAATGGAGGGCAGCAGAGGATGCATAGGGTGGACAAGATGGATACAGAAGGACAGTTTTAGTGAAGAAAACTGTAAATTTGGAAGGATGAGGGATTGGGGTGGAGGTTAATGAGGGTAAAAAAAGATCATGGTTTTGGATTGGAGAAGATCTGAGATTGTGGTGAACCGCTGTCTTGAAGACCTGGAGGGAAGAATGACATTGAATAGAATATGGAAGTTGGCTCCGTTGGTGGAAAAAGGAGGAACAAATGAGCGGAGGTGAGCAGTGATCCTGGACTTAGGTAGTTTCATCAGATGGTGGACCATGTGAGCCCTGCACGAACCTTGGGGGGGGGGGGGGTGGGGGCATGAAAAGAGCAGAGGGTGCAAGACTAGAAAGGAAGCCATAGAAGACATAGACCACCAACCTGTCTGCGATGACAAATCGATCGGCTATTTCCACATTTCATCAAATTCATGGAACATTTATTTCATATATACTGTATATACACTGATGAGCCAAAACATTATGACCACCTGCCTAATATGCTGTTGGTCCTCAGTGTGCCAGCAAAACAGCGCCGACCCACCGAGGCATGGACTCTACAAGACCCCTGAAGGTGTCCTGTGGTATCTGGCACCAAAACATTAGCAGCAGATCCTTCAAGTCCTGTAAGTTACGAGGTGGAGCCACCTTGGATCGGACTTGGTGGTCCAGCATATCCCACAGATGCTCAATCGGATTGAGATCTGGAAAATTTGGAGGCCAGGGCAACACCCTGAACACCATCATGTTCCTCAAACCATTACCGAACAACCTATGCAGTGTGGCAGGGCACATTATCCTGCTGAAAGAGGCCACTGCTATCAGGGAATACCATTGCCATGAAGGGGTGGACCTAGTCTGCAACGATGTTTCGGTAGGTGAGACGTGTCAAATTGATGTCCACATGAATGGCCGGACCCAGGGTTTCCCCGAAGAACATTGCCCAGAGCATCACACTCCCTCCACCGGCTTGTCGTCTTCCCACAGTGCATCCTGGTGCCATCACTTCCCAAGGTAAATGGTGCACACGTACACGGCCATCCACGTGATCTAAAAGAAAACGGGACTCATCAGACCAGGTGACCTTCTTCCACTGCTTCAAGGTCCAGTTCCGATGCTCACGTGCCCATTGTAGGTGCTTTCAACGGTGGACAGAGGTAATCATGGGCACTCTGACCGGTCTGCGGCTACGCAACCCCATACGAAGCAGGGTGCGATGAACTGTGGATTGTGACACATTCCTCCCATGACCACCATTAATATTTTCTGTGACGTGCCACAGTAGACTTTCTGTCGGTTCAAACCAGACGGGAGAGCCTTCGTTGCCCTCGCGCATCGATGAGGCTTGGGCGCCCAACACCCTGTCGCCGGTTTGTGGTTTGTCCCTCCTCGGATCACTGTCGGTAGGTAATCACCACTGCTGACCGGGAGCACCCCACAAGCCTTGCCATTTCAAAGATGCTCTGACCCAGTCGTCTGGCCATAACAATTTGGCCCTTGTCAAAGCTGCTTAGGTCTTTACTCCTGTCCATTTCTCTTGCATCCAACACATCAACTTCAAGAACCGACTGTTCACTTGCTGCCTAATATATCCCACCCGACAGGTGCCATTGTAACAAGATAATCAATGTTATTCACTTCACCTGTCAGTGGTCATAATGTTTTGACTCATCAGTGTATATAAAAATATATGCTGTATACATAAATTAGAAGTCATACAAGAGCCAGTTTGGAGGGAATTTCCAGCCAAATTTACAAAGATAATTTTAAAAATAAATAAATAAATAAAAGGATCATCATTCTCATTCATACATGTGGTATGTAAAATTTATGATTTATATGCATTTAATTCTATTTTTATGTTTGGTTAATTGACCATACCTTTCTTTCAGGATTAAATATTTATTAGTCGCCAAAAGTTATTTCTAAACAAAAAAGGAGGAGGTCATTCTGTAACCCACTCTCCCCAACCCCTATTTCTCATTTAATTAAGTTCTTGCCATGCACAACTTTGCCATTCATTGGATTTCCAAGACATGAACCCGACCAAACGGCAAGGGTTTGCTGTACTTTATCAGAAAGAATGAAGATATTCCAACCTTGAACGAAGCCAAAGCCTTGTCGTAAGCTTTGATGAGTGCTGTGTCATCCCATATGTCATCGTCATTCTGCATATAAAAAGAAAGAAAGAAAGACATGTTCAGCTTTCTTGTATTTACCATCATGTCAGTACATTTGACACCAGAATAGCTATTTTGAAGTTCAGAGCAGATCTGTTCCTAAAAATATTTTTTCAATGTAAATTTTTCTTTAAAAAGTATCTTGACATTTACATTTTGCAACTCGACCCCATGGACAAGAGCACCCGCTCACAATGGAGCACAATATTTCGATTTTCGTGTCAAAGTAGATGTAATTAGTAATTGAGTGAAATCTGCTGCAGTGATCTACTACAATCTATATCGAGTGATATCTGCTGCGGTGATTTAATACAATCTAGAGGGTGTCCAAAAAGTCTCCATACATAGAGAAAATTAACACTTTCAGCAAAATGTCTCCTGAAATTCTTCATACATAGCTTATATCTTCTGTTTTCTTTTTTCAGATTCCCTTTAAGAATGCCTTTGTCAAAAGAACGTATTGAAATCACTCTCATGGCTGATTCGGGAAGCTGTCGCAAGGTTGCAATCGACTTTAACAGGAAACATGGCAAGCACATCACACACGACAAGATTCAGAACATGGAGCATTTAAAGGAATGCATTTGAAGTGGAATTATTGCATAACTCCAGATGTGTTGACTCGAGTTCACCATGAGTGGGAGAGACGACTTAGTGTGTGTTTACAAAGAAATGGCAATCATGCAGAGAACGTTTTGTAAATAAAGTTACATTTTGCCAAAAGAGTTCATTTTCCCGATATATGGAGACTTCTGGGACACCCTGCACATCGAGTGAAATCTGCTGCAGTGATTTAATACAATCCACATCGAGTGAAATCTACATCTAGTGAAATCTGCTGTATGATTTGAAACAATCTACATCGAGTGAAATCTCCTGCAGTGATTGCATACAATCTACATTTAGTGAAATCTGCTGTCATGATCTGATGCAATCTACATCGAGTGAAATACGCTGTCGTGATTTGATACAATCTACATCGAGTGAAATCTGCTGTAGTGATTTAATACAATCCACATCGAGTGAAATCTAAATCAAGTGAAATCTGCTGTAGTGATTTGATACAATCTATATCAAGTGAAATCTGCTGTAGTGATTTGATACAATCTACATCGAGTGAAATACGCTGTCGTGATTTGATACAATCTACAACGAGTGAAATACGCTGTCGTGATTTGACACAATCTACATCGAGTGAAATCTGCTGTAGTGATTTGATACAATCCACCTCGAGTGAAATCTGCTGTAGTGATTTGATACAATCTATACCAAGTGAAAACTGCTGTCGTGATTTGAGACTACATCGAGTGAAATCTTCTGCAGCGATTTAATACAATCTGCATTGAGTGATATCAGCTGGAGTGATTTAATACAAACGACATTGAGTGATATCAGCTGTAGTGATTTGATACAATGCACATCAAGTGAAATCTGCTGCAGTGATTTAATACAATGTACGTCAAGTGATATTTCCTGCAGTGATTTCATACACTCTACATTTAGTGAAATCTGAAGTGATTTGATACAATCTACATCGAGTGAAATCAACATCGAGTGAAATCTGGTGAAGTGATTTAATACAATGTACATCAAGTGATATTTGCTGCAGTGATTTAATACAATCTACATTTAGTGAAATCTGCTGCAGTGATTTGATACAATCGACATCGAGTGAAATCTGCTGGAATGATTTGATAAAATCAACATCGAATGATATCTGCTGTAGTGATTTAATACAATCTACATTTCGTGAAATCTGCTGTAGTGATGTGATACAATTCACATCGATTGAAATCTGCTTTTGTGATTTGATCCAATCAACATCGAGTGATATCTGCTGTCATGATTTGATACAATCCACATCGAGTGAAATCTGCTGTGGTGATTTAATACAATCTCCATCGAGTGATATCTGCTGTGGTGATTTAATACAATCTACATTGAGTGATATCTACTATAGTGATTTGATACATTCTGCATCGAGTGATATCTGCTGTAGTGATTTGATACAATCTCCATCGAGTGAAATCTGCTGCGGTGATTTGATACAATCTACATTTGGTGAAATCTGCTGTGGTGATCTGATACAATCTACATCGAGTGAAATCTGCTGTCGTGATTTGATACAATCTACATTGAGTGAAATCTGCTGCAGTGTTTTAATACAATGTACATCAAGTGATATAATACAATCTACATTGAGTGATATCTGCTATAGCGATTTGATAAATCTGCATCGAGTGATATCTGCTGTAGTGATTTAATACAATCTACATCGAGTGAAATCTGCTGTTGTGATTTGATACAATCAACATCGAGTGAAATCTGCTGTGGTGATTTAATACAATCTACATTGAGTGATATCTGCTGTTGTGATTTGATCCAATCTACATCAAATGAAATCTGCTGCAGTGATTTAATACAATCGACATTGAGTGAAATCTGCTGCAGTGATTTGATACAGTCTCCATCGAGTGAAATCTACATCGAGCGATATCTGCTGTCGTGATTTGATACAATCCACATCGAGTGAAATCTGCTGTGGTGATTTAATACAATCTCCATCGAGTGATATCTGCTGTGGTGATTTAATACAATCCACATTGAGTGATATCTGCTGTGGTGATTTAATATAATCTCCATCGAGTGATATCTGCTGTGGTGATTTAATACAATCTCCATCGAGTGAAATCTACATCGAGCGAAATCTGCTGTAGTGATTTAATACAATCAACATTGAGTGATATCTGCTATCGTGATTTGATACAATCTACATCAAGTGATATCTGCTGTCGTGATTTAATACAATCTACATCAAGTCATATCTGCTGTCGTGATTTAATACAATCTCCATTGAGTGATATCTGCTGTGGTGATTTAATACAATCTACATTGAGTGATATCTGCTATAGTGATTTGATTCAATCTACATCGAGTGATATCTGCTGTCATGATTTGATACAATCCACAGAGTGAAATCTGCTGTGGTGATTTAATACAATCTCCATCGAGTGATATCTGCTGTGGTGATTTAATACAATCTACATTGAGTGATATCTGCTATCGTGATTTGATACAATCTACATCAAGTGATATCTGCTGTCGTGATTTAATACAATCTACATTGAGTGATATCTGCTGTTGTGATTTAATACAATCTACATTGAGTGAAATCTGCTGCAGTGATTTGATACAATCGACATGAAGTGAAATCTGCTTTTGTGATTTGATTCAATCTACATCGAGTGATATCTGCTGTCATGATTTGATACAATCCAACATCGAGTGAAATCTGCTGTGGTGATTTAATACAATCTCCATCGAGTGATATCTGCTGTGGTGATTTAATACAATCTACATTGAGTGATATCTGCTATAGTGATTTGATTCAATCTACATCGAGTGATATCTGCTGTCATGATTTGATACAATCCACAGAGTGAAATCTGCTGTGGTGATTTAATACAATTTCCATCGAGTGATATCTGCTGTGGTGATTTAATACAATCTACATTGAGTGATATCTGCTATCGTGATTTGATACAATCTACATCAAGTGATATCTGCTGTCGTGATTTAATACAATCTACATTGAGTGAAATCTGCTGCAGTGATTTGATACAATCGACATGAAGTGAAATCTGCTTTTGTGATTTGATTCTATCTACATCGAGTGATATCTGCTGTCATGATTTGATACAATCCACATCAAGTGAAATCTGCTGTGGTGATTTAATACAATCTCCATCGAGTGATATCTGCTGTGGTGATTTAATACAATCTACATTGAGTGATATCTGCTATAGTGATTTGATACATTCTGCCGAGTGATATCTGCTGTAGTGATTTGATACAATCTCCATCGAGTGAAATCTGCTGCAGTGATTTGATACAATCTCCATTGAGTGAAATCTGCTGCAGTGATTTGATACAATCTACATTTAGTGAAATCTGCTGTGGTGATCTGATACAATCTACATCGAGTGAAATCTGCTGTCGTGATTTGATACAATCTACATTTAGTGAAATCTGCTGCAGTGATTTAATACAATGTACATCAAGTGATATTTGCTGCAGTGATTTCATACAATCTACATTGAGTGATTTGATAAATCTGCATCGAGTGATATCTGCTGTAGTGATTTAATACAATCTACATCAAGTGAAATCTGCTGCAGTGATTTAATACAATGTACATCAAGTGATATTTGCTGTAGTGATTTAATACAATCTACATTGAGTGATTTGATAAATCTGCATCGAGTGATATCTGATGTAGTGATTTAATACAATCTACATCGAGTGAAATCTGCTGTTGTGATTTGATACAATCAACATCGAGTGAAATCTGCTGTGGTGATTTAATACAATCTACATTGAGTGATATCTGCTGTTGTGATTTGATCCAATCTACATCAAGTGAAATCTGCTGCAGTGATTTAATACAATCTACATTTCGTGAAATCTGCTGTCGTGATCTGATACAATCTCCATCGAGTGATATCTGCTGCAGTGATTTAATGCAATCTACATTGAGTGATATCTTCTGTTGTGATTTAATACAATCTCCATCGAGTGAAATCTACATCGAGCGAAATCTGCTGTAGTGATTTGATACAATCCACATCGAGTGATATCTGCTGAAGTGATTAAATACAATCTACAGAGTGAAATCTGCTGCAGTGATTTGATACAATCGACATCGAGTGAAATCTGCTGTTGTGATTTGATACAATCCACATCGAGTGAAATCTGCTGTTGTGATTTGATACAATCAACATCGAGTGAAATCTGCAGTGGTGATTTAATACAATCCACATCGAGTGAAATCTGCTGCAATGATTTGATAAAATCAACATCGAATGATATCTGCTGTTTTGATTTACGACAATCTACATTTCGTGAAATCTGTTGTGGTGATTCAATTCAATCTACATTGAGTGATATCTGCTGTAGTGATTTGATACAATCTACATCAAGTGAAATCTGCTGTTGTGATTTAATACAATCAACGTTTAGTGAAATCTGCTGTCGTGATCTGATGCAAACAACATCGAGTGAAATCTACATCGAGTGATATCTGCTGTCATGATTTGATACAATCCACATCGAGTGAAATCTGCTGTGGTGATTTAATACAATCTCCATCGAGTGATATCTGCTGTGGTGATTTAATACAATCTACATTGAGTGATATCTGCTATAGTGATTTAATATAATCTACATTGAGTGATATCTGCTATCGTGATTTGATGCAATCTCCATCGAGTGATATCTGCTGTGGTGATTTAATACAATCTACATTGAGTGATATCTGCTGTGGTGATTTAATACAATCTACATTGAGTGATATCTGCTGTGGTGATTTAATACAATCTACATTGAGTGATATCTGCTATAGTGATGTGATACATTCTGCATCGAATGATATCTGCTGCAGTGATTTGATACAACCTCCATCGAGTGAAATCTGCTGCAGTGATTTGATACAATCTACATTTAGTGAAATCTGCTGTGGTGATCTGATACAATCTACATCGAGTGAAATACGCTGTCGTGATTTGATACAATCTCCATCGACTGAAATCTGCTGTCGTGATTAAATACAATCTCCATCGAGTGATATCTGCTGTGGTGATTTAATACAATCTACATTGAGTGATATCTGCTGTTGTGATTTAATACAATCAACATTGAGTGATATCTGCTATCGTGATTTGATACAATCTACATCAAGTGATATCTGCTGTCGTGATTTAATACAATCTACATTGAGTGATATCTGCTGTTGTGATTTAATACAATCTACATTGAGTGAAATCTGCTGCAGTGATTTGATACAATCGACATGAAGTGAAAGCTGCTTTTGTGATTTGATTCAATCTACATCGAGTGATATCTGCTGTCATGATTTGATACAATCCACATCGAGTGAAATCTGCTGTGGTGATTTAATACAATCTCCATCGAGTGATATCTGCTGTGGTGATTTAATACAATCTACATTGAGTGATATCTGCTATAGTGATTTGATACATTCTGCATCGAGTGATATCTGCTGTAGTGATTTGATACAATCTCCATCGAGTGAAATCTGCTGCAGTGATTTGATACAATCTCCATCGAGTGAAATCTGCTGCAGTGATTTGAGACAATCTCCATCGAGTGAAATCTGCTGCAGTGATTTAATACAATGTACATCAAGTGATATTTGCTGTAGTGATTTAATACAATCTACATTGAGTGATATCTGCTATAGTGATTTGATACAATCCGCATCGAGTGAAATCTGCTGTGGTGATTTAATACAATCTCCATTGAGTGATATCTGCTGTGGTGATTTAATACAATCTCCATCGAGTGATATCTGCTGTGGTGATTTAATACAATCTACATTGAGTGATATCTGCTGTGGTGATTTAATACAATCTCCATCGAGTGAAATCTACATCGAGCGAAATCTGCTGTAGTGATTTGATACAATCTACATCGAGTGATATCTGCTGTTGTGATTTAATACAATCTACATTGAGTGAAATCTGCTGTGGTGATTTAATACAATCTCCATTGAGTGATATCTGCTGCAGTGATTTGATACAATCGACATGGAGTGAAATCTGCTGTTGTGATTTGATACAATCCACATCGAGTGAAATCTGCTGTTGTGATTTGATACAATCAACATCGAGTGAAATCTGCAGTGGTGATTTAATACAATCCGCATCGAGTGAAATCTGCTGTAATGATTTGATAAAATCAACATCGAATGATATCTGCTGTTGTGATTTACGACAATCTACATTTCGTGAAATCTGTTGTGGTGATTCAATTCAATCTACATTGAGTGATATCTGCTGTAGTGATTTGATACAATCTACATCAAGTGAAAACTGCTGCAGTGATTTAATACAATCAACATTGAGTGATATCTGCTGTTGTGATTTAATACAATCAACGTTTAGTAAAATCTGCTGTCGTGATCTGATGCAAACAACATCGAGTGAAATCTACATCGAGTGATATCTGCTGTCATGATTTGATACAATCCACATCGAGTGAAATCTGCTGTGGTGATTTAATACAATCTCCATCGAGTGATATCTGCTGTGGTGATTTAATACAATCTACATTGAGTGATATCTGCTATAGTGATTTAATATAATCTACATTGAGTGATATCTGCTATCGTGATTTGATACAATCTCCATTGAGTGATATCTGCTGTGGTGATTTAATACAATCTACATTGAGTGATATCTGCTGCAGTGATTTGATACAATCTCCATCGAGTGAAATCTGCTGCAGTGATTTGATACAATCTACATTGAGTGATATCTGCTGTTGTGATCTGATACATTCTGCATCGAATGATATCTGCTGCAGTGATTTGATACAACCTCCATCGAGTGAAATCTGCTGCAGTGATTTGATACAATCTACATTTAGTGAAATCTGCTGTGGTGATCTGATACAATCTACATTGAGTGAAATATGCTGTCGTGATTTGATACAATCTCCATCGACTGACATCTGCTGTCGTGATTTGATACAATCTACATTGAGTGAAATCTGCTGCAGTGTTTTAATACAATGTACATCAAGTGATATTTGCTGTAGTGATTTAATACAATCTACATCGAGTGATATCTGCTATAGTGATTTGATAAATCTGCATCGAGTGATATCTGCTGTAGTGATTTAATAAAATCGACATCGAGTGAAATCTGCTGTTGTGATTGATACAATCAACATCGAGTGAAATCTGCTGTGGTGATTTAATACAATCTACATTGAGTGAAATCTGCTGTTGTGATTTGATACAATCAACATCGAGTGAAATCTGCTGTGGTGATTTAATACAATCTACATTGAGTGATATCTGCTGTTGTGATTTGATCCAATCTACATCAAGTGAAATCTGCTGCAGTGATTTAATACAATCGACATTGAGTGAAATCTGCTGCAGTGATTTGATACAATCTACATTTTGTGAAATCTGCTGCAGTGATTTAATGCAATGTACATCAAGTGATATTTGCTGCAGCGATTTCATGCAATCGACATTTAGTGAAATCTGCTGCAGTGATTTGATACAATCCACATCGAGTGAAATCTGCTGTAATGATTTGATAAAATCAACAAAGAATGATATCTGCTGTTGTGATTTACGACAATCTACATTTCGTGAAATCTGCTGTCGTGATCTGATACAAACGACATCGAGTGAAATCTGCTGTGGTGATTTAATACAATCTCCATCGAGTGATATCTGCTGCAGTGATTTAATGTAATCTACATTGAGTGATATCTTCTGTTGTGATTTGATACAATCTTCATCGAGTGAAATATGCTGTGGTGATTTAATACAGTCTCCATCGAGTGAAATCTACATCGAGCGAAATCTGCTGTTTCGATTTGATACAATCCACATCGAGTGATATCTGCCGTTGTGATTTAATACAATCTACATTGAGTGATATCTGCTATAGTGATTTGATAAATCTGCATCGAGTGATATCTGCTGTAGTGATTTAATACAATCTACATCGAGTGAAATCTGCTGCAGTGATTTGATACAATCGACATCGAGTGAAATCTGCTGTTGTGATTTGATACAATCCACATCGAGTGAAATCTGCTGTTGTGATTTGATACAATCAACAGAGTGAAATCTGCAGTGGTGATTTAATACAATCTACATTGAGTGATATCTGCTGTTGTGATTTGATCCAATCTACATTGAGTGATATCTGATGTAGTGATTTGATACAATCTACATCAAGTGAAAACTGCTGCAGTGATTTAATACAATCAACATTGAGTGATATCTGCTGTTGTGATTTGATCCAATCTACATTGAGTGATATCTGCTGTAGTGATTTGATACAATCTACATCAAGTGAAAACTGCTGCAGTGATTTTATACAATCAACATTGAGTGATATCTGCTGTTGTGATTTGATCCAATCTACATCGAGTGATATCTGCTGTTGTGATTTAATACAATCAACATTTAGTGAAATCTGCTGTCGTGATTTAATGCAATCGACATTGAGTGATATCCGCTGCAGTGATTTAATGCAATCTACATTGAGTGACATCTGCTGTTGTGATTTGATACAATCTACATCGAGTGAAATCTGCTGTGGTGATTTAATACAGTCTCCATCGAGTGAAATCCACATCGAGTGATATCTGCTGTTGTGATTTAATACAATCTGCATTGAGTGATATCTGCTGCAGTGATTTGATACAATCTACATTCAGTGAAATCTGCTGTGGTGATCTGATAGAATCTACATCGAGTGAAATACGATGTCGTGATTTGATACAATCTACATCGAGTGAAATCTGCTGTAGTGATTTGATACAATCTCCATCGAGTGAAATCTGCTGCAGTGATATAATGCAATGTACATCAAGTTATATTTGCTGCAGTGATTTCATACAATCTACATTGAGTGAAATCTGCTGTCGTGATTTGATACAATATACAGAGTGATATCTGCTGCAGTGATTTGATTCATTCTACATTTAGTGAAATCTGCTGCAGTGATTTGATACAATCTACATCGAGTGATTCTGCTGTAGTGATTTAATACAATGTACATTTAGTGAAATCTGCTGTAGTGATTTGATACAATCTACATCGAGTGATATCTGCTGTAGTGATTTAATACAATGTATATTTAGTGAAATCTGCTGTAGTGATTTGATACAATCTACATCAAGTGATATCTGCTGTCGTGATTTAATACAATCTACATTGAGTGATATCTGCTGTTGTGATTTAATACAATCTACATTGAGTGAAATCTGCTGCAGTGATTTGATACAATCGACATGAAGTGAAAGCTGCTTTTGTGATTTGATTCAATCTACATCGAGTGATATCTGCTGTCATGATTTGATACAATCCACATCGAGTGAAATCTGCTGTGGTGATTTAATACAATCTCCATCGAGTGATATCTGCTGTGGTGATTTAATACAATCTACATTGAGTGATATCTGCTATAGTGATTTGATACATTCTGCATCGAGTGATATCTGCTGTAGTGATTTGATACAATCTCCATCGAGTGAAATCTGCTGCAGTGATTTGATACAATCTCCATCGAGTGAAATCTGCTGCAGTGATTTAATACAATCTACATTGAGTGATATCTGCTATAGTGATTTGATACAATCCGCATCGAGTGAAATCTGCTGTGGTGATTTAATACAATCTCCATTGAGTGATATCTGCTGTGGTGATTTAATACAATCTCCATCGAGTGATATCTGCTGTGGTGATTTAATACAATCTACATTGAGTGATATCTGCTGTGGTGATTTAATACAATCTCCATCGAGTGAAATCTACATCGAGCGAAATCTGCTGTAGTGATTTGATACAATCTACATCGAGTGATATCTGCTGTTGTGATTTAATACAATCTACATTGAGTGAAATCTGCTGTGGTGATTTAATACAATCTCCATTGAGTGATATCTGCTGCAGTGATTTGATACAATCGACATGGAGTGAAATCTGCTGTTGTGATTTGATACAATCCACATCGAGTGAAATCTGCTGTTGTGATTTGATACAATCAACATCGAGTGAAATCTGCAGTGGTGATTTAATACAATCCGCATCGAGTGAAATCTGCTGTAATGATTTGATAAAATCAACATCGAATGATATCTGCTGTTGTGATTTACGACAATCTACATTTCGTGAAATCTGTTGTGGTGATTCAATTCAATCTACATTGAGTGATATCTGCTGTAGTGATTTGATACAATCTACATCAAGTGAAAACTGCTGCAGTGATTTAATACAATCAACATTGAGTGATATCTGCTGTTGTGATTTAATACAATCAACGTTTAGTAAAATCTGCTGTCGTGATCTGATGCAAACAACATCGAGTGAAATCTACATCGAGTGATATCTGCTGTCATGATTTGATACAATCCACATCGAGTGAAATCTGCTGTGGTGATTTAATACAATCTCCATCGAGTGATATCTGCTGTGGTGATTTAATACAATCTACATTGATTTAATATAATCTACATTGAGTGATATCTGCTATCGTGATTTGATACAATCTCCATTGAGTGATATCTGCTGTGGTGATTTAATACAATCTACATTGAGTGATATCTGCTGCAGTGATTTGATACAATCTCCATCGAGTGAAATCTGCTGCAGTGATTTGATACAATCTACATTGAGTGATATCTGCTGTTGTGATCTGATACAATCTACATCGAGTGAAATCTTCATCGAGTGAAATCTGCTGTGGTGATCTGATACAATCTACATCGAGTGAAATCTACATTGAGTGAAATACGCTGTCGTGATTTGATACAATCTCCATCGACTGACATCTGCTGTCGTGATTTGATACAATCTACATTGAGTGAAATCTGCTGCAGTGTTTTAATACAATGTACATCAAGTGATATTTGCTGTAGTGATTTAATACAATCTACATCGAGTGATATCTGCTATAGTGATTTGATAAATCTGCATCGAGTGATATCTGCTGTAGTGATTTAATAAAATCGACATCGAGTGAAATCTGCTGTTGTGATTGATACAATCAACATCGAGTGAAATCTGCTGTGGTGATTTAATACAATCTACATTGAGTGAAATCTGCTGTTGTGATTTGATACAATCAACATCGAGTGAAATCTGCTGTGGTGATTTAATACAATCTACATTGAGTGATATCTGCTGTTGTGATTTGATCCAATCTACATCAAGTGAAATCTGCTGCAGTGATTTAATACAATCGACATTGAGTGAAATCTGCTGCAGTGATTTGATACAATCTACATTTTGTGAAATCTGCTGCAGTGATTTAATGCAATGTACATCAAGTGATATTTGCTGCAGCGATTTCATGCAATCGACATTTAGTGAAATCTGCTGCAGTGATTTGATACAATCCACATCGAGTGAAATCTGCTGTAATGATTTGATAAAATCAACAAAGAATGATATCTGCTGTTGTGATTTACGACAATCTACATTTCGTGAAATCTGCTGTCGTGATCTGATACAAACGACATCGAGTGAAATCTGCTGTGGTGATTTAATACAATCTCCATCGAGTGATATCTGCTGCAGTGATTTAATGTAATCTACATTGAGTGATATCTTCTGTTGTGATTTGATACAATCTTCATCGAGTGAAATATGCTGTGGTGATTTAATACAGTCTCCATCGAGTGAAATCTACATCGAGCGAAATCTGCTGTTTCGATTTGATACAATCCACATCGAGTGATATCTGCCGTTGTGATTTAATACAATCTACATTGAGTGATATCTGCTATAGTGATTTGATAAATCTGCATCGAGTGATATCTGCTGTAGTGATTTAATACAATCTACATCGAGTGAAATCTGCTGCAGTGATTTGATACAATCGACATCGAGTGAAATCTGCTGTTGTGATTTGATACAATCCACATCGAGTGAAATCTGCTGTTGTGATTTGATACAATCAACAGAGTGAAATCTGCAGTGGTGATTTAATACAATCTACATTGAGTGATATCTGCTGTTGTGATTTGATCCAATCTACATTGAGTGATATCTGATGTTGTGATTTGATACAATCTACATCAAGTGAAAACTGCTGCAGTGATTTAATACAATCAACATTTAGTGATATCTGCTGTTGTGATTTGATCCAATCTACATTGAGTGATATCTGCTGTAGTGATTTGATACAATCTACATCAAGTGAAAACTGCTGCAGTGATTTTATACAATCAACATTGAGTGATATCTGCTGTTGTGATTTGATCCAATCTACATCGAGTGATATCTGCTGTTGTGATTTAATACAATCAACATTTAGTGAAATCTGCTGTCGTGATTTAATGCAATCGACATTGAGTGATATCCGCTGCAGTGATTTAATGCAATCTACATTGAGTGACATCTGCTGTTGTGATTTGATACAATCTACATCGAGTGAAATCTGCTGTGGTGATTTAATACAGTCTCCATCGAGTGAAATCCACATCGAGTGATATCTGCTGTTGTGATTTAATACAATCTACATTGAGTGATATCTGCTGCAGTGATTTGATACAATCTACATTCAGTGAAATCTGCTGTGGTGATCTGATAGAATCTACATCGAGTGAAATACGATGTCGTGATTTGATACAATCTACATCGAGTGAAATCTGCTGTAGTGATTTGATACAATCTCCATCGAGTGAAATCTGCTGCAGTGATATAATGCAATGTACATCAAGTTATATTTGCTGCAGTGATTTCATACAATCTACATTGAGTGAAATCTGCTGTCGTGATTTGATACAATATACAGAGTGATATCTGCTGCAGTGATTTGATTCATTCTACATTTAGTGAAATCTGCTGCAGTGATTTGATACAATCTACATCGAGTGATTCTGCTGTAGTGATTTAATACAATGTACATTTAGTGAAATCTGCTGTAGTGATTTGATACAATCTACATCGAGTGATATCTGCTGTAGTGATTTAATACAATGTATATTTAGTGAAATCTGCTGTCGTGATTTGATACAATCTACATCGAGTGATATCTGCTGTCATGATTTGATACAATCCACATCGAGTGAAATCTGCTGTGGTGATTTAATACAATCTCCATCGAGTGATATCTGCTGTGGTGATTTAATACAATCTACATTGAGTGATATCTGCTATAGTGATTTGATACATTCTGCATCGAGTGATTTGATACAATCTCCATCGAGTGAAATCTGCTGCAGTGATTTGATACAATCTCCATCGAGTGAAATCTGCTGCAGTGATTTGATACAATCTACATTTGGTGAAATCTGCTGTGGTGATCTGATACAACCTACATCGAGTGAAATCTGCTGGAGTGATTTGATACAATCTACATGGAGTGAAATCTCCATTTCGTGAAATCTGAGCAGTGATTTGATACAATCTACATCGAGTGATGTCTGCTGTAGTGATCGGATACAATCTACATCGAGTAAAATCTGCTGCCATGATTTCATACAATGTACATCAAGTGATATTTGCTGCAGTGATTGCATACAATCAACATTTCGTGAAATCTGCATCGAGTGATATCGGCTGTAGTGACTTAATACAATGTACATTTGGTGAAATCTACTGTAATGATTTGATACAATCTGCATCGAGTGATATCTGCTGCAGTGATCGGATACAATCTTCATCAAGTGAATTCTGCTGCCATGATTTCATACAATGCACATCAAGTGATATTTGCTGCAGTGATTTCAAACAATCTACATTGATTGAAATCTGCTGCAGCGATTTCATACAATCAACATCGAGTGAAATCTAAATCGAGTGAAATCTGCTGTTGTGATATCATATAATCCACAGAGAGAAACCTGCTGGAGTGATTTGAGACAATCTTCATCGAGTGAAATCTGCTGTCATGATTTGATACAATCTACATCGAGTGATATCTGTTGTGGAGATTTAATACAATCTCCATCGAGTGATATCTGCTGCAGTGATTTAATAGAGTCTACATTGAGTGATATCTGCTGTTGTGATTTGATACAATCTACATCGAGTGACATCTGCTGTGGTGATTTAATACAATCTCCATCGAGTGAAATCTACATCGAGCGAAATCTGCTGTAGTGATTTGATACAATCTACATCGAGTGATATCTGCTGTTGTGATTTAATACAATCTACCTTGAGTGATATCTGCTATAGTGATTTAATACAATCTACATTGAGTGATATCTGCTATCGTGATTTGATACAATCTACATCGAGTGATATCTGCTGTCGTGATTTCATACAATCTACATTGAGTGATATGTGCTATAGTGATTTGATACAATCTACATCGAGTGAAATCTGCTGCGGTGATTTGATACAATCTACATTTAGTGAAATCTGCTGTGGTGATCTGATACAATCGACATCGAGTGAAATACGCTGTCGTGATTTGATACAATCTCCATCGAGTGAAATCTGCTGTCGTGATTTGATACAATCTACATTTAGTGAAATCTGCTGCAGTGATTTAATACAATGTACATCAAGTGATATTTGCTGCAGTGATTTCATACAATGTACATTGAGTGATATCTGCTGCAGTGATTTAATACAATCTACATCGTGTGAAATCTGCTGCAGTGATTTGATATAATTGACATCGAGTGAAATCTGCTAAAGCGATTTGATGCAATCCACATCGAATGAAATCTGCTGCAGTGATTTCATACAATCTACATTGAGTGATATCTGCTGCAGTGATTTAATACAATCTACATCGTGTGAAATCTGCTGCAGTGATTTGATATAATTGACATCGAGTGAAATCTGCCAAAGCGATTTGATGCAATCCACATCGAGTGAAATGTGCTGTTGTGATTTGATACAATCTACATCGAGTGATATCTGCTGTCGTGATTTGATACAATCTGCATCGAGTGATACCTGCTGTGGTGATTTGATACAATCTTCATCGAGTGAAATCTGCTGCAATGATTTGATACAATCTACATTTAGTGAAATCTGCTGTGGTGATCTGATACAATCTACATCGAGTGAAATCTACAGAGTGAAATCTGCTGTAGTGATTTGATACAATCTCCATCGAGTGAAATCTCCTGTCGTGATTTGATACAATCTCCATTTAGTGAAATCGGCTGCAGTGATTTAATACAATGTACATCAAGTGATATTTGCTGCAGTGATTTCATACTGTTGTGGTTGACGAAATTCGAAACCACCATTCAGGTCCCGGAGGTGAGATATCTCTGTAAGTATATGTGTAGTTAGCCCAAACCCGTTGTTTAGAGGGAATAAATGTCATTCATTCGGGCTGCGACCCTTTTAGATAGCCGTTTTTCTTTTACTATCTTTATTTTGGACCAACCGCCATTACTACCACCACAACCACCACCAACCGCATCTCGACAACCACAGCCACCTTCTCCAGAACCGCTTTCACAACATCCACCTTCTCCACAACCGCTTACACACACCAACCACCAACCGCAACGCCGCTTCACAACAACAACAACGCCAACAGCCACGACCTTTACCGTCACATCTTGCTCTCGCAACCATCGCATCACCGCCATTCCCGCGCCGCTTGTGGGCACCGATCCTGGACTCGTACAGGGCGCGCACCGAGCAGCGGGTGCAAAAACACCAGCCTTTCCGAGAAATCGGATCAAGAATGATTCACGCCCACTTCTGTTCCGTCCTATCAGCGAGCGTGGGGCAATTTGGCCCCGCCTCCAGGCGCGTCGGAGTAAAATCGCTATATGCAGATTCGCGGATCAAGAATGATTCACGCCCACTTTTCCTCTGTCCATTGGGGAGCGTGGCTCCGCCCCGAGCCGTTCCTGATCCAAAAATCTGCATATGATTTCTCCTGTCGCACTATAAAGCGCCGAGCGCGGAGCGAATCAGGGCAGTTGGAGGGAGTTGAGAAGAGGAGGCAGTTGGGAAGAGTTGAGAGTTGAGAAGAGGGAAGAGTTGAAGAGTTGAGAAGAGCGAGAGTTGAGAAGAGAGAGAGTTGAGAAGAGAAGAGAGTTGGAGAGTTGTGGCGGCGACGAAATCAGTCGAGAGAGTGTCTGTCGGGGTCCGGAGAAGCCAAGAAGCTTTGTGGGGGTCTGCGCTCGTGTCAGAGTCAGGGAGCTGCGGAGAGGGGAGGCCGGTATCGAGGTCGCAGTGGAGTCGCTCGTCGCGGGACCCAAGCCAGCCGGATATCCTCTTTCCCCCGAGCATCAACAACCCCCTCCTGTTTCCCCCCGCGCTGAGATAGTGTGAGAAGGGGGCCCCGTTCCCACCCCATTCCAGGCAGTGCCAGCGAGGCCCGCGGAGTCGGGGCGCCGCCGCCATTTTGCGGCTCATCACCAGACGGGTAGGCTCGACGCGGTCTCGGCCCCAGGCCCGTCTGCCCCCTTGTAGTTGAGGGTGGTCCCTTTTTCTTTTGCTTTGAGTATATGTGTTGTCGGCGCCGTCTGTGAAGTAAAACTGTACAAGTGTTGCCGTGTGCTCGGTCGTCGGTAGTAGATCTGCATTGTTGCATTTGCTTTTGGTGTAATTGTATATGTGTGCTTTCCGTTTGCCACGGAATAAATGTGCTTTATGTTGAACTGTTTTTCCCGTTTCGCTTCGTCTTTTCTTTTATTGAATCTCCATCTTACTTCACGTAAAGGGTTGGTCGTGGGCTAAATACGCCCAATAATTAATCGAACCGTCGAGGTTGACGATAACACCGCTCGGTTATCCCGATAGTACGGAACGGGTCGCTTAAAGTGGCCCGTGTCCGAAGTCGACCTGCGGCGAGGTGCGATCGCCCGGTCTACCCTCCGTGTGGGTACTTAGGTAGGTCGAATTTGGCGAGCAACCCTATCCCACGCGGGGGGCCGATTGGCACGATCGTGGTGAGGCCGAAAGGCCCACCCGTGACTAGTTCCCGGCGTTAGTCCGAGAGTGTCACGACGGGATTGTCCGTCCGGTGGGCGACGTGCCGCGATTCGAGTTACGTGGCCGCTCGCACGCCGGCGTGCGCGAATCCGCAACAATACAATCTACATTGAGTGAAATCTCCATTGAGTGAAATCTGCTGTAGTGATTTGATACAATCTGCATCGAGTGAAATCTGCTGCAGTGATTTGATACAATCTACATCGAGAGAAATCTGCTGCAGTGATTTGATACAATCTACATCGAGAGAAATCTGCTGGAGTGATTTGATACAATCCACATCGAGTGAAATCTCCATTTAGTGAAATCTGCTGTAGTGATTTGAGACAATATACAGAGTAATATCTGCTGTAGTGATTTGATACAATCTGCATTGAGTGAAATCTGCTGCAGTGATTTAATACAATCTACATCGAGAGAAATCTGCTGGAGTGATTTGATACAATCCACATCGAGTGAAATCTCCATTTAGTGAAATCTGCTGTTGTGATTTGATTCAATATACAGAGTGATATCTGCTGTAGTGATTTGATACAATCTACATCGAGTGAAATCTGCTGCAGTGATTTGATACAATCTACATCGAGTAAAATCTGCTGCAGTGATTTAATACAATCTGCATCGAGTGAAATCTGCTGCAGTGATTTAATACAATCTACATCGAGTGAAATCTGCTGTTGTGATATGATACAATCTTCATCGAGTGAAATCGACATTGAGTGAAATCTGCTGTCGTGATTTGATACAATCTACATCGAGTAAAATCTGCTACAGTGATTTCATACATTCTACATTTAGTGAAATCTGCTGCAGTGATTTGATACAATCCACAATGAGTGAAATCCACTGTAATGATTTGATAAAATCAACATCGAATGACATCTGCTGTAGTGATTTACGACAATCTACATTTCCTGAAATCTGCTGTGGTGATCTGATACAATCTACATCGAGTGAAATCGACTGTAACGATTTGATAAAATCAACATCGAATGATATCTGCTGTAGTGATTTACTACAATCTACATTTCCTGAAATCTGCTGCAGTGATTTGATACAATCGACATCGAGTGAAATCTGCTATAGCGATTTGATACAATCCACATCGAGTGAAATCTGCTGTTGTGATTTGATACAATCAACATCGAGTGAAATCTGCTGTGGTGATTTAATACAATCGACATTGAGTGAAATCTGCTGCAGTGATTGCATACAATCAACATTTAGTGAAATCTGCATTGAGTGATATCTGCTGTCGTGATTTAATACAATCTCCTTCGAGTGAAATCTGCTGCAGTGATTTAATACAATCTCCATTGAGTGATATCTGCTGTAGTGATTTGATACAATCTCTATCAAGTGAAATATGCTGTGGTGATTTAATACAATCGACATCGAGTGATATCTGCTGTAGTGATTTGATACAATCTACCTCGAGTGAAATCTGCTGTAATGATTTGATAAAATCTACATTGAGTGATATCTGCTGTTGTGATTTAATACAATCTACATTGAGTGAAATCTGCTGTAGTGATTTGATACAATCTACATCGAGTGATATCTGCTGTAGTGATTAAATACAATCTACATTTCGTGAAATCTGCTGTGGTGATCTGATACAATCCACATCGAGTGAAATCTGCTGTCGTGCTTTGATACAATCTACATCGAGTGAAATCTGCTGTGGTGATTTAATACAATCGACATCGAGTGATATCTGCTGTCGTGATTTAATTCAATCGACATTGAGTGATATCTGCTGCAGTGATTTGATACAATCTACATCAAGTGAAATCTTCATCGAGTGAAATCTCCTGTCGTGATTTGATACAATCTCCATCGAGTGAAATCTACATCGAGTGAAATCTGCTGTGGTGATTTAATACAATCGACATCGAGTGATATCTGCTGTCATGATTTAATACAATCTACATTGAGTGAAATCTGCGGTGGTGATTTAATACAATCTACATCGAGGATATGTGCTGTCGTGATTTGATACAATCTCCATCAAGTGAAATCTGCTGTGGTGATTCAATACAATCTGCATTGAGTGATTTAATACAATCTACATTGAGTGATATCTGCTATAGTGATTTGATGCAATCTTCATCGAGTGAAATCTGCGGTGGTGATTTAGTACAATCTACATCGAGGATATGTGCTGTCGTGATTTGATACAATCTGCAGAGTGATATCTGCTGTAGTGATTTGATACAATCTCCATCGAATGAAATCTGCTGTCTTGATTTGATACAATCTACTGGAGTGATTTAATACAATCTACATTGAGTGATATCTGCAGTAGTGATTTGATACAATCTACACCGAGTGAAATCTCCATTGAGTGAAATCTGCTGTCGTGATTTGATACAATGTGCATCGAGTAAAATCTACATTGAGTGAAATCTGCTGCAGTGATTTAATACTATGTACATCAAGTGATATTTGCTGCAGTGATTTCATACAATCTCCATTCAGTGAAATCTGCTGCAGCGATTTGATACAATCCACATTGAGTGAAATCTACTGAAATGATTTGATAAAATAAACATCGAATGATATCTGCTGTAGTGATTTGATATAATCTACATCGAGTGTAATCTGCTGCAGTGATTTGATACAATCGATATCGAGTGAAATCTGCTATAGCGATTTGATACAATCCACATCGAGTGAAATCTGCTGTTGAGATTTGATACAATCAACATCGAATGAAATCTGCAGTGGTGATTTAATACAATCTGCATTGAGTGATATCTGCTGTTGTGATTTGATACAATCTACATCGAGTGAAATCTGCTGCAGTGATTTGATACAATCTACATTTTGTGAAATCTGCTGCAGTGATTTAATGCAATGTACATCAAGTGATATTTGCTGCAGCGATTTCATGCAATCTACATTTTGTGAAATATGCTGCAGTGATTTGATACAATCCACATTGAGTGAAATTTACATTGAGTGAAATCTGCTGTAATGATTTGATAAAAATCAACATTGAATGATATCTGCTGTAGTGATTTACGACAATCTACATTTCGTGAAATCTATTGTGGTGATCTGATACAATCTACGTCGAGTGAAATCTGCTGTAGTGATTTGAGGCAATCCACAGAGTGAAATCTGCTGTAGTGATTTGATACAATCGACATCGAGTGAAATCGACATCTAGTGAAATCTGCTGTAGCGATTTGATACAATCCACATCGAGTGATATCCGCTGCAGTGATTTAATACAATCTACATCGAGTGATATCTGCTGAGGTGATTTAATGCAATCTACATTTCGTGAAATCTGCTGTGGTGATCTGATACAATCTACATTAAGTGAAATCTGCTGTCGTGATTTAATACAATCTACATTGAGTGATATCTGCTCCAGTGATTTCATACAATCGACATCGAGTGAAATCTGCTGCAGTGATTCAATACAATCTACATCGAGTGAAATCTACAGAGTGAAATCTGCTGTCGTGATTTAATACAATCTACATTGAGTGATATCTGCTCCAGTGATTTCATACAATCGACATCGAGTGAAATCTGCTGCAGTGATTCAATACAATCTACATCGAGTGAAATCTACAGAGTGAAATCTGCTGTCGTGATTTGATACAATCTCCATCAAGTGAAATCTGCTGTCGTGATTTAATACAATCTACATTGAGTGATATCTGCTGTCGTGATTTGATACAATCTACCTCGAGTGAAATCTGTTGCAGAGATTTAATACAATGGACATCAAGTGATATTTCCTGCAGTGATATCATACAATCTACATTTAGTGAAATCTGCTGCAGTGATTTGATACAATCCACATCGAGTGAAATCTACATCGAGTGAAATCTGCTGTGGTGATTTAATACAATCGACATTGAGTGATATCTGCTGTCGTGATTTAATACAATCTACATTGAGTGATATCTGCTGTAGTGATTTGATACAATCTACCTCGAGAGAAATCTACTGCGGTGATTTAATACAATGTACATCAAGTGATATTTCCTGCAGTGATTTCATACAATCTACATCGAGTGAAATCTACATCGAGTGATATCTGCTGCAGTGATTTCATACAATCTACATTGAGTGAAATCTGCTGTAGTGATTTGATACAATCTACATCGAGTGATATCTGCTGTAGTGATTAAATACAATCTACATTTCGTGAAATCTGCTGTGGTGATCTGATACAATCCACATCGAGTGAAATCTTCGGTCGTGATTTGATACAATCTACATTGAGTGAAATCTGCTGTGGTGATTTAATACAATTGACATCGAGTAATATCTGCTGTCGTGATTTAATTCAATCGACATTGAGTGATATCTGCTGTTGTGATTTGATACAATCTACATCGAGTGAGATCTTCATCGAGTGAAATCTGCTGTCGTGATTCGATGCAATCTCCATCGAGTGAAATCTGCTGTGGTGATTTAATACAATCGACATCGAGTGATATCTGCTGTTGTGATATGATTTAATACAATCGACATTGAGTGATTTGATACAATCTACCTCGAGTGAAATCTGCTGCAGTGATTTAATACAATCACCATCGAGTGATATTTGCTGCAGCGATTTGATGCAATCACCATCGAGTGATATCTGCTGCAGTGATTTAATACAATCTCCAGAGTGAAATCTGCTGTAGTGATTTGATACAATCTACCTCGAGTGAAATCTGTTGCAGCGATTTAATACAATGTACATCAAGTGATATTTCCTGCAGTGATTTCATACAATCTACATCGAGTGAAATCTACATCGAGTGAAATCTGCTGTGGTGATTTAATACAATCTACATTGAGTGATATCTGCTGTAGTGATTTGATACAATCTACCTCGAGTGAAATCTGTTGCAGCGATTTAATACAATGTACATCAAGTGATATTTCCTGCAGTGATTTCATACAATCTACATCGAGTGAAATCTACAGAGTGAAATCTGCTGTGGTGATTTAATACAATCGACATCGAGTGATATCTGCTGTAGTGATTTGATACAATCTACCTCAAGTGAAATCTGCTGTAATGATTTGATAAAAATCTACATTGAGTGATATCTGCTGTTGTGATTTAATACAATCTACATTGAGTGAAATCTGCTGTAGTGATTTGATACAATCTACATCGAGTGATATCTGCTGTAGTGATTAAATACAATCTACATTTCGTGAAATCTGCTGTGGTGATCTGATACAATCTACATCGAGTGAAATCTGCTGTGGTGATTTAATACAATCGACATCGAGTGATATCTGCTGTGGTGATTTAATACAATCGACATCGAGTGATATCTGCTGTCATGATTTAATACAATCTACATTGAGTGATATCTGCTGTAGTGATTTGATACAATCTCCATCAAGTGAAATCTGCTGTGGTGATTCAATACAATCTGCATTGAGCGATTAAATACAATCCACATTGAGTGATATCTGCTATAGTGATTTGATGCAATCTTCATCGAGTGAAATCTGCGGTGGTGATTTAATACAATCTACATCGAGGATATGTGCTGTCGTGATTTGATACAATCTGCAGAGTGATATCTGCTGTAGTGATTTGATACAATCTCCATCGAATGAAATCTGCTGTCTTGATTTGATACAATCTACTGGAGTGATTTAATACAATCTACATTGAGTGATATCTGCAGTAGTGATTTTATACAATCTACACCGAGTGAAATCTCCATTGAGTGAAATCTGCTGTCGTGATTTGATACAATGTGCATCGAGTAAAATCTACATTGAGTGAAATCTGCTGCAGTGATTTAATACTATGTACATCAAGTGATATTTGCTGCAGTGATTTCATACAATCTCCATTCAGTGAAATCTGCTGCAGCGATTTGATACAATCCACATCAAGTGAAATCTACTGAAATGATTTGATAAAATCAACATCGAATGATATCTGCTGTAGTGATATACTACAATCTACATTTTGTGAAATCCGCTGCAGTGATTTGATATAATCTACATCGAGTGAAATCTGCTATAGCGATTTGATACAATCCACATCGAGTGAAATCTGCTGTTGTGATTTGATACAATCAACATCGAATGAAATCTGCAGTGGTGATTTGATACAATCTACATCGAGTGAAATCTGCTGCAGTGATTTGAGGCAATCCACAGAGTGAAATCTGCTGTAGTGATTTGATACAATCGACATCGAGTGAAATCGACATCTAGTGAAATCTGCTGTCGTGATTTAATACAATCTACATTGAGTGAAATCTATTGTGGTGATTTAATGCAATCTACATTTCGTGAAATCTGCTGTGGTGATCTGATACAATCTACATCAAGTGAAATCTGCTGCAGTGATTCAATACAATCTACATCAAGTGAAATCTACAGAGTGAAATCTGCTGTCGTGATTTGATACAATCTCCATCAAGTGAAATCTGCTGTCGTGATTTAATACAATCTACATTGAGTGATATCTGCTGTCGTGATTTGATACAATCTACCTCGAGTGAAATCTGTTGCAGCGATTTAATACAATGGACATCAAGTGATATTTCCTGCAGTGATTTCATACAATCTACATTTAGTGAAATCTGCTGCAGTGATTTGATACAATCCACATCGAGTGAAATCTGCTGTGGTGATTTAATACAATCGACATTGAGTGATATCTGCTGTCGCGATTTAATACAATCTACATTGAGTGATATCTGCTGTAGTGATTTGATACAATCTACCTCGAGTGAAATCTACTGCGGTGATTTAATACAATGTACATCAAGTGATATTTCCTGCAGTGATTTCATACAATCTACATCGAGTGAAATCTGCATCGAGTGATATCTGCTGCAGTGATTTCATACAATCTACATTGAGTGAAATCTGCTGTGGTGATCTGATACAATCCACATCAAGTGAAATCTGCGGTCGTGATTTGATACAATCTACATTGAGTGAAATCTGCTGTGGTGATTTAATACAATCGACATCGAGTAATATCTGCTGTCGTGATTCAATTCAATCGACATTGAGTGATATCTGCTGCAGTGATTTGATACAATCTACATCGAGTGAAATCTGCTGTGGTGATTTAATACAATCGGCATCGAGTGATATCTGCTGTTGTGATTTAATACAATCGACATTGAGTGATATCTGCTGTAGTGATTTGATACAATCTACCTCGAGTGAAATCTGTTGCAGCGATTTAATACAATGTACATCAAGTCATATTTCCTGCATTGATTTCATACAATGTACATCGAGTGAAATCTACATCGAGTGAAATCTGCTGTGGTGATTTAATACAATCGACATCGAGTGATATCTGCTGTAGTGATTTGATACAATGTACATCGAGTGAAATCTGCTGTAATGATTTGATAAAATCGACATTGAGTGATATCTGCTGTTGTGATTTAATACAATCTACATTGAGTGAAATCTGCTGTAGTGATTTGATACAATCTACATCGAGTGATATCTGCTGTAGTGATTAAATACAATCTACATTTCGTGAAATCTGCTGTGGTGATCTGATACAATCCACATCGAGTGAAATCTGCTGTCGTGCTTTGATACAATCTCCATCGAGTGAAATCTGCTGTGGTGATTTAATACAATCGACATCGAGTGATATCTGCTGTCGTGATTTAATTCAATCGACATTGAGTGATATCTGCTGCAGTGATTTGATACAATCTACATCGAGTGAAATCTTCATCGAGTGAAATCTCCTGTCGTGATTTGATACAATCTCCATCGAGTGAAATCTACATCGAGTGAAATCTGCTGTGGTGATTTAATACAATCGACATCGAGTGATATCTGCTGTCATGATTTAATACAATCTACATTGAGTGATATCTGCTGTAGTGATTTGATACAATCTACCTTGAGTGAAATCTGTTGCAGCGATTTAATACAATGTACATCAAGTGATATTTCCTACAGTGATTTAATACAATCTACCTCGAGTGAAATCTGCTGTAGTGATTTGATACAATCTACCTCGAGTGAAATCTGTTGCAGCGATTTAATACAATGTACATCAAGTGATATTTCCTGCAGTGATTTCATACAATGTACATCGAGTGAAATCTACATCGAGTGAAATCTGCTGTGGTGATTTAATACAATCGACATCGAGTGATATCTGCTGTAGTGATTTGATACAATCTACCTCGAGTGAAATCTGCTGTAATGATTTGATAAAATCTACATTGAGTGATATCGGCTGTTGTGATTTAATACAATCTACATTGAGTGAAATCTGCTGTAGTGATTTGATACAATCTACATCGAGTGAAATCTGCTGTCGTGCTTTGATACAATCTACATCGAGTGAAATCTGCTGTGGTGATTTAATACAATCGACATCGAGTGATATCTGCTGTCGTGATTTAATTCAATCGACATTGAGTGATATCTGCTGCAGTGATTTGATACAATCTACATCAAGTGAAATCTACATCGAGTGAAATCTGCTGTGGTGATTTAATACAATCGACATCGAGTGATATCTGCTGTCATGATTTAATACAATCTACATTGAGTGAAATCTGCGGTGGTGATTTAATACAATCTACATCGAGGATATGTGCTGTCGTGATTTGATACAATCTCCATCAAGTGAAATCTGCTGTGGTGATTCAATACAATCTGCATTGAGTGATTTAATACAATCTACATTGAGTGATATCTGCTATAGTGATTTGATGCAATCTTCATCGAGTGAAATCTGCGGTGGTGATTTAGTACAATCTACATCGAGGATATGTGCTGTCGTGATTTGATACAATCTGCAGAGTGATATCTGCTGTAGTGATTTGATACAATCTCCATCGAATGAAATCTGCTGTCTTGATTTGATACAATCTACTGGAGTGATTTAATACAATCTACATTGAGTGATATCTGCAGTAGTGATTTGATACAATCTACACCGAGTGAAATCTCCATTGAGTGAAATCTGCTGTCGTGATTTGATACAATGTGCATCGAGTAAAATCTACATTGAGTGAAATCTGCTGCAGTGATTTAATACTATGTACATCAAGTGATATTTGCTGCAGTGATTTCATACAATCTCCATTCAGTGAAATCTGCTGCAGCGATTTGATACAATCCACATTGAGTGAAATCTACTGAAATGATTTGATAAAATAAACATCGAATGATATCTGCTGTAGTGATTTGATATAATCTACATCGAGTGTAATCTGCTGCAGTGATTTGATACAATCGATATCGAGTGAAATCTGCTATAGCGATTTGATACAATCCACATCGAGTGAAATCTGCTGTTGAGATTTGATACAATCAACATCGAATGAAATCTGCAGTGGTGATTTAATACAATCTGCATTGAGTGATATCTGCTGTTGTGATTTGATACAATCTACATCGAGTGAAATCTGCTGCAGTGATTTGATACAATCTACATTTTGTGAAATCTGCTGCAGTGATTTAATGCAATGTACATCAAGTGATATTTGCTGCAGCGATTTCATGCAATCTACATTTTGTGAAATATGCTGCAGTGATTTGATACAATCCACATTGAGTGAAATTTACATTGAGTGAAATCTGCTGTAATGATTTGATAAAAATCAACATTGAATGATATCTGCTGTAGTGATTTACGACAATCTACATTTCGTGAAATCTATTGTGGTGATCTGATACAATCTACGTCGAGTGAAATCTGCTGTAGTGATTTGAGGCAATCCACAGAGTGAAATCTGCTGTAGTGATTTGATACAATCGACATCGAGTGAAATCGACATCTAGTGAAATCTGCTGTAGCGATTTGATACAATCCACATCGAGTGATATCCGCTGCAGTGATTTAATACAATCTACATCGAGTGATATCTGCTGAGGTGATTTAATGCAATCTACATTTCGTGAAATCTGCTGTGGTGATCTGATACAATCTACATTAAGTGAAATCTGCTGTCGTGATTTAATACAATCTACATTGAGTGATATCTGCTCCAGTGATTTCATACAATCGACATCGAGTGAAATCTGCTGCAGTGATTCAATACAATCTACATCGAGTGAAATCTGCTGTCGTGCTTTGATACAATCTACATCGAGTGAAATCTGCTGTCGTGCTTTGATACAATCTACATCGAGTGAAATCTGCTGTGGTGATTTAATACAATCGACATCGAGTGATATCTGCTGTCGTGATTTAATTCAATCGACATTGAGTGATATCTGCTGCAGTGATTTGATACAATCTACATCAAGTGAAATCTTCATCGAGTGAAATCTCCTGTCGTGATTTGATACAATCTCCATCGAGTGAAATCTACATCGAGTGAAATCTGCTGTGGTGATTTAATACAATCGACATCGAGTGATATCTGCTGTCATGATTTAATACAATCTACATTGAGTGAAATCTGCGGTGGTGATTTAATACAATCTACATCGAGGATATGTGCTGTCGTGATTTGATACAATCTCCATCAAGTGAAATCTGCTGTGGTGATTCAATACAATCTGCATTGAGTGATTTAATACAATCTACATTGAGTGATATCTGCTATAGTGATTTGATGCAATCTTCATCGAGTGAAATCTGCGGTGGTGATTTAGTACAATCTACATCGAGGATATGTGCTGTCGTGATTTGATACAATCTGCAGAGTGATATCTGCTGTAGTGATTTGATACAATCTCCATCGAATGAAATCTGCTGTCTTGATTTGATACAATCTACTGGAGTGATTTAATACAATCTACATTGAGTGATATCTGCAGTAGTGATTTGATACAATCTACACCGAGTGAAATCTCCATTGAGTGAAATCTGCTGTCGTGATTTGATACAATGTGCATCGAGTAAAATCTACATTGAGTGAAATCTGCTGCAGTGATTTAATACTATGTACATCAAGTGATATTTGCTGCAGTGATTTCATACAATCTCCATTCAGTGAAATCTGCTGCAGCGATTTGATACAATCCACATTGAGTGAAATCTACTGAAATGATTTGATAAAATAAACATCGAATGATATCTGCTGTAGTGATTTGATATAATCTACATCGAGTGTAATCTGCTGCAGTGATTTGATACAATCGATATCGAGTGAAATCTGCTATAGCGATTTGATACAATCCACATCGAGTGAAATCTGCTGTTGAGATTTGATACAATCAACATCGAATGAAATCTGCAGTGGTGATTTAATACAATCTGCATTGAGTGATATCTGCTGTTGTGATTTGATACAATCTACATCGAGTGAAATCTGCTGCAGTGATTTGATACAATCTACATTTTGTGAAATCTGCTGCAGTGATTTAATGCAATGTACATCAAGTGATATTTGCTGCAGCGATTTCATGCAATCTACATTTTGTGAAATATGCTGCAGTGATTTGATACAATCCACATTGAGTGAAATTTACATTGAGTGAAATCTGCTGTAATGATTTGATAAAAATCAACATTGAATGATATCTGCTGTAGTGATTTACGACAATCTACATTTCGTGAAATCTATTGTGGTGATCTGATACAATCTACGTCGAGTGAAATCTGCTGTAGTGATTTGAGGCAATCCACAGAGTGAAATCTGCTGTAGTGATTTGATACAATCGACATCGAGTGAAATCGACATCTAGTGAAATCTGCTGTAGCGATTTGATACAATCCACATCGAGTGATATCCGCTGCAGTGATTTAATACAATCTACATCGAGTGATATCTGCTGAGGTGATTTAATGCAATCTACATTTCGTGAAATCTGCTGTGGTGATCTGATACAATCTACATTAAGTGAAATCTGCTGTCGTGATTTAATACAATCTACATTGAGTGATATCTGCTCCAGTGATTTCATACAATCGACATCGAGTGAAATCTGCTGCAGTGATTCAATACAATCTACATCGAGTGAAATCTACAGAGTGAAATCTGCTGTCGTGATTTAATACAATCTACATTGAGTGATATCTGCTCCAGTGATTTCATACAATCGACATCGAGTGAAATCTGCTGCAGTGATTCAATACAATCTACATCGAGTGAAATCTACAGAGTGAAATCTGCTGTCGTGATTTGATACAATCTCCATCAAGTGAAATCTGCTGTCGTGATTTAATACAATCTACATTGAGTGATATCTGCTGTCGTGATTTGATACAATCTACCTCGAGTGAAATCTGTTGCAGAGATTTAATACAATGGACATCAAGTGATATTTCCTGCAGTGATATCATACAATCTACATTTAGTGAAATCTGCTGCAGTGATTTGATACAATCCACATCGAGTGAAATCTACATCGAGTGAAATCTGCTGTGGTGATTTAATACAATCGACATTGAGTGATATCTGCTGTCGTGATTTAATACAATCTACATTGAGTGATATCTGCTGTAGTGATTTGATACAATCTACCTCGAGAGAAATCTACTGCGGTGATTTAATACAATGTACATCAAGTGATATTTCCTGCAGTGATTTCATACAATCTACATCGAGTGAAATCTACATCGAGTGATATCTGCTGCAGTGATTTCATACAATCTACATTGAGTGAAATCTGCTGTAGTGATTTGATACAATCTACATCGAGTGATATCTGCTGTAGTGATTAAATACAATCTACATTTCGTGAAATCTGCTGTGGTGATCTGATACAATCCACATCGAGTGAAATCTTCGGTCGTGATTTGATACAATCTACATTGAGTGAAATCTGCTGTGGTGATTTAATACAATTGACATCGAGTAATATCTGCTGTCGTGATTTAATTCAATCGACATTGAGTGATATCTGCTGTTGTGATTTGATACAATCTACATCGAGTGAGATCTTCATCGAGTGAAATCTGCTGTCGTGATTCGATGCAATCTCCATCGAGTGAAATCTGCTGTGGTGATTTAATACAATCGACATCGAGTGATATCTGCTGTTGTGATATGATTTAATACAATCGACATTGAGTGATTTGATACAATCTACCTCGAGTGAAATCTGCTGCAGTGATTTAATACAATCACCATCGAGTGATATTTGCTGCAGCGATTTGATGCAATCACCATCGAGTGATATCTGCTGCAGTGATTTAATACAATCTCCAGAGTGAAATCTGCTGTAGTGATTTGATACAATCTACCTCGAGTGAAATCTGTTGCAGCGATTTAATACAATGTACATCAAGTGATATTTCCTGCAGTGATTTCATACAATCTACATCGAGTGAAATCTACATCGAGTGAAATCTGCTGTGGTGATTTAATACAATCTACATTGAGTGATATCTGCTGTAGTGATTTGATACAATCTACCTCGAGTGAAATCTGTTGCAGCGATTTAATACAATGTACATCAAGTGATATTTCCTGCAGTGATTTCATACAATCTACATCGAGTGAAATCTACAGAGTGAAATCTGCTGTGGTGATTTAATACAATCGACATCGAGTGATATCTGCTGTAGTGATTTGATACAATCTACCTCAAGTGAAATCTGCTGTAATGATTTGATAAAAATCTACATTGAGTGATATCTGCTGTTGTGATTTAATACAATCTACATTGAGTGAAATCTGCTGTAGTGATTTGATACAATCTACATCGAGTGATATCTGCTGTAGTGATTAAATACAATCTACATTTCGTGAAATCTGCTGTGGTGATCTGATACAATCTACATCGAGTGAAATCTGCTGTGGTGATTTAATACAATCGACATCGAGTGATATCTGCTGTGGTGATTTAATACAATCGACATCGAGTGATATCTGCTGTCATGATTTAATACAATCTACATTGAGTGATATCTGCTGTAGTGATTTGATACAATCTCCATCAAGTGAAATCTGCTGTGGTGATTCAATACAATCTGCATTGAGCGATTAAATACAATCCACATTGAGTGATATCTGCTATAGTGATTTGATGCAATCTTCATCGAGTGAAATCTGCGGTGGTGATTTAATACAATCTACATCGAGGATATGTGCTGTCGTGATTTGATACAATCTGCAGAGTGATATCTGCTGTAGTGATTTGATACAATCTCCATCGAATGAAATCTGCTGTCTTGATTTGATACAATCTACTGGAGTGATTTAATACAATCTACATTGAGTGATATCTGCAGTAGTGATTTGATACAATCTACACCGAGTGAAATCTCCATTGAGTGAAATCTGCTGTCGTGATTTGATACAATGTGCATCGAGTAAAATCTACATTGAGTGAAATCTGCTGCAGTGATTTAATACTATGTACATCAAGTGATATTTGCTGCAGTGATTTCATACAATCTCCATTCAGTGAAATCTGCTGCAGCGATTTGATACAATCCACATTGAGTGAAATCTACTGAAATGATTTGATAAAATAAACATCGAATGATATCTGCTGTAGTGATTTGATATAATCTACATCGAGTGTAATCTGCTGCAGTGATTTGATACAATCGATATCGAGTGAAATCTGCTATAGCGATTTGATACAATCCACATCGAGTGAAATCTGCTGTTGAGATTTGATACAATCAACATCGAATGAAATCTGCAGTGGTGATTTAATACAATCTGCATTGAGTGATATCTGCTGTTGTGATTTGATACAATCTACATCGAGTGAAATCTGCTGCAGTGATTTGATACAATCTACATTTTGTGAAATCTGCTGCAGTGATTTAATGCAATGTACATCAAGTGATATTTGCTGCAGCGATTTCATGCAATCTACATTTTGTGAAATATGCTGCAGTGATTTGATACAATCCACATTGAGTGAAATTTACATTGAGTGAAATCTGCTGTAATGATTTGATAAAAATCAACATTGAATGATATCTGCTGTAGTGATTTACGACAATCTACATTTCGTGAAATCTATTGTGGTGATCTGATACAATCTACGTCGAGTGAAATCTGCTGTAGTGATTTGAGGCAATCCACAGAGTGAAATCTGCTGTAGTGATTTGATACAATCGACATCGAGTGAAATCGACATCTAGTGAAATCTGCTGTAGCGATTTGATACAATCCACATCGAGTGATATCCGCTGCAGTGATTTAATACAATCTACATCGAGTGATATCTGCTGAGGTGATTTAATGCAATCTACATTTCGTGAAATCTGCTGTGGTGATCTGATACAATCTACATTAAGTGAAATCTGCTGTCGTGATTTAATACAATCTACATTGAGTGATATCTGCTCCAGTGATTTCATACAATCGACATCGAGTGAAATCTGCTGCAGTGATTCAATACAATCTACATCGAGTGAAATCTACAGAGTGAAATCTGCTGTCGTGATTTAATACAATCTACATTGAGTGATATCTGCTCCAGTGATTTCATACAATCGACATCGAGTGAAATCTGCTGCAGTGATTCAATACAATCTACATCGAGTGAAATCTACAGAGTGAAATCTGCTGTCGTGATTTGATACAATCTCCATCAAGTGAAATCTGCTGTCGTGATTTAATACAATCTACATTGAGTGATATCTGCTGTCGTGATTTGATACAATCTACCTCGAGTGAAATCTGTTGCAGAGATTTAATACAATGGACATCAAGTGATATTTCCTGCAGTGATATCATACAATCTACATTTAGTGAAATCTGCTGCAGTGATTTGATACAATCCACATCGAGTGAAATCTACATCGAGTGAAATCTGCTGTGGTGATTTAATACAATCGACATTGAGTGATATCTGCTGTCGTGATTTAATACAATCTACATTGAGTGATATCTGCTGTAGTGATTTGATACAATCTACCTCGAGAGAAATCTACTGCGGTGATTTAATACAATGTACATCAAGTGATATTTCCTGCAGTGATTTCATACAATCTACATCGAGTGAAATCTACATCGAGTGATATCTGCTGCAGTGATTTCATACAATCTACATTGAGTGAAATCTGCTGTAGTGATTTGATACAATCTACATCGAGTGATATCTGCTGTAGTGATTAAATACAATCTACATTTCGTGAAATCTGCTGTGGTGATCTGATACAATCCACATCGAGTGAAATCTTCGGTCGTGATTTGATACAATCTACATTGAGTGAAATCTGCTGTGGTGATTTAATACAATTGACATCGAGTAATATCTGCTGTCGTGATTTAATTCAATCGACATTGAGTGATATCTGCTGTTGTGATTTGATACAATCTACATCGAGTGAGATCTTCATCGAGTGAAATCTGCTGTCGTGATTCGATGCAATCTCCATCGAGTGAAATCTGCTGTGGTGATTTAATACAATCGACATCGAGTGATATCTGCTGTTGTGATATGATTTAATACAATCGACATTGAGTGATTTGATACAATCTACCTCGAGTGAAATCTGCTGCAGTGATTTAATACAATCACCATCGAGTGATATTTGCTGCAGCGATTTGATGCAATCACCATCGAGTGATATCTGCTGCAGTGATTTAATACAATCTCCAGAGTGAAATCTGCTGTAGTGATTTGATACAATCTACCTCGAGTGAAATCTGTTGCAGCGATTTAATACAATGTACATCAAGTGATATTTCCTGCAGTGATTTCATACAATCTACATCGAGTGAAATCTACATCGAGTGAAATCTGCTGTGGTGATTTAATACAATCTACATTGAGTGATATCTGCTGTAGTGATTTGATACAATCTACCTCGAGTGAAATCTGTTGCAGCGATTTAATACAATGTACATCAAGTGATATTTCCTGCAGTGATTTCATACAATCTACATCGAGTGAAATCTACAGAGTGAAATCTGCTGTGGTGATTTAATACAATCGACATCGAGTGATATCTGCTGTAGTGATTTGATACAATCTACCTCAAGTGAAATCTGCTGTAATGATTTGATAAAAATCTACATTGAGTGATATCTGCTGTTGTGATTTAATACAATCTACATTGAGTGAAATCTGCTGTAGTGATTTGATACAATCTACATCGAGTGATATCTGCTGTAGTGATTAAATACAATCTACATTTCGTGAAATCTGCTGTGGTGATCTGATACAATCTACATCGAGTGAAATCTGCTGTGGTGATTTAATACAATCGACATCGAGTGATATCTGCTGTGGTGATTTAATACAATCGACATCGAGTGATATCTGCTGTCATGATTTAATACAATCTACATTGAGTGATATCTGCTGTAGTGATTTGATACAATCTCCATCAAGTGAAATCTGCTGTGGTGATTCAATACAATCTGCATTGAGCGATTAAATACAATCCACATTGAGTGATATCTGCTATAGTGATTTGATGCAATCTTCATCGAGTGAAATCTGCGGTGGTGATTTAATACAATCTACATCGAGGATATGTGCTGTCGTGATTTGATACAATCTGCAGAGTGATATCTGCTGTAGTGATTTGATACAATCTCCATCGAATGAAATCTGCTGTCTTGATTTGATACAATCTACTGGAGTGATTTAATACAATCTACATTGAGTGATATCTGCAGTAGTGATTTTATACAATCTACACCGAGTGAAATCTCCATTGAGTGAAATCTGCTGTCGTGATTTGATACAATGTGCATCGAGTAAAATCTACATTGAGTGAAATCTGCTGCAGTGATTTAATACTATGTACATCAAGTGATATTTGCTGCAGTGATTTCATACAATCTCCATTCAGTGAAATCTGCTGCAGCGATTTGATACAATCCACATCGAGTGAAATCTACTGAAATGATTTGATAAAATCAACATCGAATGATATCTGCTGTAGTGATATACTACAATCTACATTTTGTGAAATCCGCTGCAGTGATTTGATATAATCTACATCGAGTGAAATCTGCTATAGCGATTTGATACAATCCACATCGAGTGAAATCTGCTGTTGTGATTTGATACAATCAACATCGAATGAAATCTGCAGTGGTGATTTGATACAATCTACATCGAGTGAAATCTGCTGCAGTGATTTGAGGCAATCCACAGAGTGAAATCTGCTGTAGTGATTTGATACAATCGACATCGAGTGAAATCGACATCTAGTGAAATCTGCTGTCGTGATTTAATACAATCTACATTGAGTGAAATCTATTGTGGTGATTTAATGCAATCTACATTTCGTGAAATCTGCTGTGGTGATCTGATACAATCTACATCAAGTGAAATCTGCTGCAGTGATTCAATACAATCTACATCAAGTGAAATCTACAGAGTGAAATCTGCTGTCGTGATTTGATACAATCTCCATCAAGTGAAATCTGCTGTCGTGATTTAATACAATCTACATTGAGTGATATCTGCTGTCGTGATTTGATACAATCTACCTCGAGTGAAATCTGTTGCAGCGATTTAATACAATGGACATCAAGTGATATTTCCTGCAGTGATTTCATACAATCTACATTTAGTGAAATCTGCTGCAGTGATTTGATACAATCCACATCGAGTGAAATCTACATCGAGTGAAATCTGCTGTGGTGATTTAATACAATCGACATTGAGTGATATCTGCTGTCGTGATTTAATACAATCTACATTGAGTGATATCTGCTGTAGTGATTTGATACAATCTACCTCGAGTGAAATCTACTGCGGTGATTTAATACAATGTACATCAAGTGATATTTCCTGCAGTGATTTCATACAATCTACATCGAGTGAAATCTGCATCGAGTGATATCTGCTGCAGTGATTTCATACAATCTACATTGAGTGAAATCTGCTGTGGTGATCTGATACAATCCACATCAAGTGAAATCTGCGGTCGTGATTTGATACAATCTACATTGAGTGAAATCTGCTGTGGTGATTTAATACAATCGACATCGAGTAATATCTGCTGTCGTGATTCAATTCAATCGACATTGAGTGATATCTGCTGCAGTGATTTGATACAATCTACATCGAGTGAAATCTGCTGTGGTGATTTAATACAATCGGCATCGAGTGATATCTGCTGTTGTGATTTAATACAATCGACATTGAGTGATATCTGCTGTAGTGATTTGATACAATCTACCTCGAGTGAAATCTGTTGCAGCGATTTAATACAATGTACATCAAGTCATATTTCCTGCATTGATTTCATACAATGTACATCGAGTGAAATCTACATCGAGTGAAATCTGCTGTGGTGATTTAATACAATCGACATCGAGTGATATCTGCTGTAGTGATTTGATACAATGTACATCGAGTGAAATCTGCTGTAATGATTTGATAAAATCGACATTGAGTGATATCTGCTGTTCTGATTTAATACAATCTACATTGAGTGAAATCTGCTGTAGTGATTTGATACAATCTACATCGAGTGATATCTGCTGTAGTGATTAAATACAATCTACATTTCGTGAAATCTGCTGTGGTGATCTGATACAATCCACATCGAGTGAAATCTGCTGTCGTGCTTTGATACAATCTCCATCGAGTGAAATCTGCTGTGGTGATTTAATACAATCGACATCGAGTGATATCTGCTGTCGTGATTTAATTCAATCGACATTGAGTGATATCTGCTGCAGTGATTTGATACAATCTACATCGAGTGAAATCTTCATCGAGTGAAATCTCCTGTCGTGATTTGATACAATCTCCATCGAGTGAAATCTACATCGAGTGAAATCTGCTGTGGTGATTTAATACAATCGACATCGAGTGATATCTGCTGTCATGATTTAATACAATCTACATTGAGTGATATCTGCTGTAGTGATTTGATACAATCTACCTTGAGTGAAATCTGTTGCAGCGATTTAATACAATGTACATCAAGTGATATTTCCTACAGTGATTTAATACAATCTACCTCGAGTGAAATCTGCTGTAGTGATTTGATACAATCTACCTCGAGTGAAATCTGTTGCAGCGATTTAATACAATGTACATCAAGTGATATTTCCTGCAGTGATTTCATACAATGTACATCGAGTGAAATCTACATCGAGTGAAATCTGCTGTGGTGATTTAATACAATCGACATCGAGTGATATCTGCTGTAGTGATTTGATACAATCTACCTCGAGTGAAATCTGCTGTAATGATTTGATAAAATCTACATTGAGTGATATCGGCTGTTGTGATTTAATACAATCTACATTGAGTGAAATCTGCTGTAGTGATTTGATACAATCTACATCGAGTGAAATCTGCTGTCGTGCTTTGATACAATCTACATCGAGTGAAATCTGCTGTGGTGATTTAATACAATCGACATCGAGTGATATCTGCTGTCGTGATTTAATTCAATCGACATTGAGTGATATCTGCTGCAGTGATTTGATACAATCTACATCAAGTGAAATCTTCATCGAGTGAAATCTCCTGTCGTGATTTGATACAATCTCCATCGAGTGAAATCTACATCGAGTGAAATCTGCTGTGGTGATTTAATACAATCGACATCGAGTGATATCTGCTGTCATGATTTAATACAATCTACATTGAGTGAAATCTGCGGTGGTGATTTAATACAATCTACATCGAGGATATGTGCTGTCGTGATTTGATACAATCTCCATCAAGTGAAATCTGCTGTGGTGATTCAATACAATCTGCATTGAGTGATTTAATACAATCTACATTGAGTGATATCTGCTATAGTGATTTGATGCAATCTTCATCGAGTGAAATCTGCGGTGGTGATTTAGTACAATCTACATCGAGGATATGTGCTGTCGTGATTTGATACAATCTGCAGAGTGATATCTGCTGTAGTGATTTGATACAATCTCCATCGAATGAAATCTGCTGTCTTGATTTGATACAATCTACTGGAGTGATTTAATACAATCTACATTGAGTGATATCTGCAGTAGTGATTTGATACAATCTACACCGAGTGAAATCTCCATTGAGTGAAATCTGCTGTCGTGATTTGATACAATGTGCATCGAGTAAAATCTACATTGAGTGAAATCTGCTGCAGTGATTTAATACTATGTACATCAAGTGATATTTGCTGCAGTGATTTCATACAATCTCCATTCAGTGAAATCTGCTGCAGCGATTTGATACAATCCACATTGAGTGAAATCTACTGAAATGATTTGATAAAATAAACATCGAATGATATCTGCTGTAGTGATTTGATATAATCTACATCGAGTGTAATCTGCTGCAGTGATTTGATACAATCGATATCGAGTGAAATCTGCTATAGCGATTTGATACAATCCACATCGAGTGAAATCTGCTGTTGAGATTTGATACAATCAACATCGAATGAAATCTGCAGTGGTGATTTAATACAATCTGCATTGAGTGATATCTGCTGTTGTGATTTGATACAATCTACATCGAGTGAAATCTGCTGCAGTGATTTGATACAATCTACATTTTGTGAAATCTGCTGCAGTGATTTAATGCAATGTACATCAAGTGATATTTGCTGCAGCGATTTCATGCAATCTACATTTTGTGAAATATGCTGCAGTGATTTGATACAATCCACATTGAGTGAAATTTACATTGAGTGAAATCTGCTGTAATGATTTGATAAAAATCAACATTGAATGATATCTGCTGTAGTGATTTACGACAATCTACATTTCGTGAAATCTATTGTGGTGATCTGATACAATCTACGTCGAGTGAAATCTGCTGTAGTGATTTGAGGCAATCCACAGAGTGAAATCTGCTGTAGTGATTTGATACAATCGACATCGAGTGAAATCGACATCTAGTGAAATCTGCTGTAGCGATTTGATACAATCCACATCGAGTGATATCCGCTGCAGTGATTTAATACAATCTACATCGAGTGATATCTGCTGAGGTGATTTAATGCAATCTACATTTCGTGAAATCTGCTGTGGTGATCTGATACAATCTACATTAAGTGAAATCTGCTGTCGTGATTTAATACAATCTACATTGAGTGATATCTGCTCCAGTGATTTCATACAATCGACATCGAGTGAAATCTGCTGCAGTGATTCAATACAATCTACATCGAGTGAAATCTGCTGTCGTGCTTTGATACAATCTACATCGAGTGAAATCTGCTGTCGTGCTTTGATACAATCTACATCGAGTGAAATCTGCTGTGGTGATTTAATACAATCGACATCGAGTGATATCTGCTGTCGTGATTTAATTCAATCGACATTGAGTGATATCTGCTGCAGTGATTTGATACAATCTACATCAAGTGAAATCTTCATCGAGTGAAATCTCCTGTCGTGATTTGATACAATCTCCATCGAGTGAAATCTACATCGAGTGAAATCTGCTGTGGTGATTTAATACAATCGACATCGAGTGATATCTGCTGTCATGATTTAATACAATCTACATTGAGTGAAATCTGCGGTGGTGATTTAATACAATCTACATCGAGGATATGTGCTGTCGTGATTTGATACAATCTCCATCAAGTGAAATCTGCTGTGGTGATTCAATACAATCTGCATTGAGTGATTTAATACAATCTACATTGAGTGATATCTGCTATAGTGATTTGATGCAATCTTCATCGAGTGAAATCTGCGGTGGTGATTTAGTACAATCTACATCGAGGATATGTGCTGTCGTGATTTGATACAATCTGCAGAGTGATATCTGCTGTAGTGATTTGATACAATCTCCATCGAATGAAATCTGCTGTCTTGATTTGATACAATCTACTGGAGTGATTTAATACAATCTACATTGAGTGATATCTGCAGTAGTGATTTGATACAATCTACACCGAGTGAAATCTCCATTGAGTGAAATCTGCTGTCGTGATTTGATACAATGTGCATCGAGTAAAATCTACATTGAGTGAAATCTGCTGCAGTGATTTAATACTATGTACATCAAGTGATATTTGCTGCAGTGATTTCATACAATCTCCATTCAGTGAAATCTGCTGCAGCGATTTGATACAATCCACATTGAGTGAAATCTACTGAAATGATTTGATAAAATAAACATCGAATGATATCTGCTGTAGTGATTTGATATAATCTACATCGAGTGTAATCTGCTGCAGTGATTTGATACAATCGATATCGAGTGAAATCTGCTATAGCGATTTGATACAATCCACATCGAGTGAAATCTGCTGTTGAGATTTGATACAATCAACATCGAATGAAATCTGCAGTGGTGATTTAATACAATCTGCATTGAGTGATATCTGCTGTTGTGATTTGATACAATCTACATCGAGTGAAATCTGCTGCAGTGATTTGATACAATCTACATTTTGTGAAATCTGCTGCAGTGATTTAATGCAATGTACATCAAGTGATATTTGCTGCAGCGATTTCATGCAATCTACATTTTGTGAAATATGCTGCAGTGATTTGATACAATCCACATTGAGTGAAATTTACATTGAGTGAAATCTGCTGTAATGATTTGATAAAAATCAACATTGAATGATATCTGCTGTAGTGATTTACGACAATCTACATTTCGTGAAATCTATTGTGGTGATCTGATACAATCTACGTCGAGTGAAATCTGCTGTAGTGATTTGAGGCAATCCACAGAGTGAAATCTGCTGTAGTGATTTGATACAATCGACATCGAGTGAAATCGACATCTAGTGAAATCTGCTGTAGCGATTTGATACAATCCACATCGAGTGATATCCGCTGCAGTGATTTAATACAATCTACATCGAGTGATATCTGCTGAGGTGATTTAATGCAATCTACATTTCGTGAAATCTGCTGTGGTGATCTGATACAATCTACATTAAGTGAAATCTGCTGTCGTGATTTAATACAATCTACATTGAGTGATATCTGCTCCAGTGATTTCATACAATCGACATCGAGTGAAATCTGCTGCAGTGATTCAATACAATCTACATCGAGTGAAATCTACAGAGTGAAATCTGCTGTCGTGATTTAATACAATCTACATTGAGTGATATCTGCTCCAGTGATTTCATACAATCGACATCGAGTGAAATCTGCTGCAGTGATTCAATACAATCTACATCGAGTGAAATCTACAGAGTGAAATCTGCTGTCGTGATTTGATACAATCTCCATCAAGTGAAATCTGCTGTCGTGATTTAATACAATCTACATTGAGTGATATCTGCTGTCGTGATTTGATACAATCTACCTCGAGTGAAATCTGTTGCAGAGATTTAATACAATGGACATCAAGTGATATTTCCTGCAGTGATATCATACAATCTACATTTAGTGAAATCTGCTGCAGTGATTTGATACAATCCACATCGAGTGAAATCTACATCGAGTGAAATCTGCTGTGGTGATTTAATACAATCGACATTGAGTGATATCTGCTGTCGTGATTTAATACAATCTACATTGAGTGATATCTGCTGTAGTGATTTGATACAATCTACCTCGAGAGAAATCTACTGCGGTGATTTAATACAATGTACATCAAGTGATATTTCCTGCAGTGATTTCATACAATCTACATCGAGTGAAATCTACATCGAGTGATATCTGCTGCAGTGATTTCATACAATCTACATTGAGTGAAATCTGCTGTAGTGATTTGATACAATCTACATCGAGTGATATCTGCTGTAGTGATTAAATACAATCTACATTTCGTGAAATCTGCTGTGGTGATCTGATACAATCCACATCGAGTGAAATCTTCGGTCGTGATTTGATACAATCTACATTGAGTGAAATCTGCTGTGGTGATTTAATACAATTGACATCGAGTAATATCTGCTGTCGTGATTTAATTCAATCGACATTGAGTGATATCTGCTGTTGTGATTTGATACAATCTACATCGAGTGAGATCTTCATCGAGTGAAATCTGCTGTCGTGATTCGATGCAATCTCCATCGAGTGAAATCTGCTGTGGTGATTTAATACAATCGACATCGAGTGATATCTGCTGTTGTGATATGATTTAATACAATCGACATTGAGTGATTTGATACAATCTACCTCGAGTGAAATCTGCTGCAGTGATTTAATACAATCACCATCGAGTGATATTTGCTGCAGCGATTTGATGCAATCACCATCGAGTGATATCTGCTGCAGTGATTTAATACAATCTCCAGAGTGAAATCTGCTGTAGTGATTTGATACAATCTACCTCGAGTGAAATCTGTTGCAGCGATTTAATACAATGTACATCAAGTGATATTTCCTGCAGTGATTTCATACAATCTACATCGAGTGAAATCTACATCGAGTGAAATCTGCTGTGGTGATTTAATACAATCTACATTGAGTGATATCTGCTGTAGTGATTTGATACAATCTACCTCGAGTGAAATCTGTTGCAGCGATTTAATACAATGTACATCAAGTGATATTTCCTGCAGTGATTTCATACAATCTACATCGAGTGAAATCTACAGAGTGAAATCTGCTGTGGTGATTTAATACAATCGACATCGAGTGATATCTGCTGTAGTGATTTGATACAATCTACCTCAAGTGAAATCTGCTGTAATGATTTGATAAAAATCTACATTGAGTGATATCTGCTGTTGTGATTTAATACAATCTACATTGAGTGAAATCTGCTGTAGTGATTTGATACAATCTACATCGAGTGATATCTGCTGTAGTGATTAAATACAATCTACATTTCGTGAAATCTGCTGTGGTGATCTGATACAATCTACATCGAGTGAAATCTGCTGTGGCGATTTAATACAATCGACATCGAGTGATATCTGCTGTGGTGATTTAATACAATCGACATCGAGTGATATCTGCTGTCATGATTTAATACAATCTACATTGAGTGATATCTGCTGTAGTGATTTGATACAATCTCCATCAAGTGAAATCTGCTGTGGTGATTCAATACAATCTGCATTGAGCGATTAAATACAATCCACATTGAGTGATATCTGCTATAGTGATTTGATGCAATCTTCATCGAGTGAAATCTGCGGTGGTGATTTAATACAATCTACATCGAGGATATGTGCTGTCGTGATTTGATACAATCTGCAGAGTGATATCTGCTGTAGTGATTTGATACAATCTCCATCGAATGAAATCTGCTGTCTTGATTTGATACAATCTACTGGAGTGATTTAATACAATCTACATTGAGTGATATCTGCAGTAGTGATTTTATACAATCTACACCGAGTGAAATCTCCATTGAGTGAAATCTGCTGTCGTGATTTGATACAATGTGCATCGAGTAAAATCTACATTGAGTGAAATCTGCTGCAGTGATTTAATACTATGTACATCAAGTGATATTTGCTGCAGTGATTTCATACAATCTCCATTCAGTGAAATCTGCTGCAGCGATTTGATACAATCCACATCGAGTGAAATCTACTGAAATGATTTGATAAAATCAACATCGAATGATATCTGCTGTAGTGATATACTACAATCTACATTTTGTGAAATCCGCTGCAGTGATTTGATATAATCTACATCGAGTGAAATCTGCTATAGCGATTTGATACAATCCACATCGAGTGAAATCTGCTGTTGTGATTTGATACAATCAACATCGAATGAAATCTGCAGTGGTGATTTGATACAATCTACATCGAGTGAAATCTGCTGCAGTGATTTGAGGCAATCCACAGAGTGAAATCTGCTGTAGTGATTTGATACAATCGACATCGAGTGAAATCGACATCTAGTGAAATCTGCTGTCGTGATTTAATACAATCTACATTGAGTGAAATCTATTGTGGTGATTTAATGCAATCTACATTTCGTGAAATCTGCTGTGGTGATCTGATACAATCTACATCAAGTGAAATCTGCTGCAGTGATTCAATACAATCTACATCAAGTGAAATCTACAGAGTGAAATCTGCTGTCGTGATTTGATACAATCTCCATCAAGTGAAATCTGCTGTCGTGATTTAATACAATCTACATTGAGTGATATCTGCTGTCGTGATTTGATACAATCTACCTCGAGTGAAATCTGTTGCAGCGATTTAATACAATGGACATCAAGTGATATTTCCTGCAGTGATTTCATACAATCTACATTTAGTGAAATCTGCTGCAGTGATTTGATACAATCCACATCGAGTGAAATCTACATCGAGTGAAATCTGCTGTGGTGATTTAATACAATCGACATTGAGTGATATCTGCTGTCGTGATTTAATACAATCTACATTGAGTGATATCTGCTGTAGTGATTTGATACAATCTACCTCGAGTGAAATCTACTGCGGTGATTTAATACAATGTACATCAAGTGATATTTCCTGCAGTGATTTCATACAATCTACATCGAGTGAAATCTGCATCGAGTGATATCTGCTGCAGTGATTTCATACAATCTACATTGAGTGAAATCTGCTGTGGTGATCTGATACAATCCACATCAAGTGAAATCTGCGGTCGTGATTTGATACAATCTACATTGAGTGAAATCTGCTGTGGTGATTTAATACAATCGACATCGAGTAATATCTGCTGTCGTGATTCAATTCAATCGACATTGAGTGATATCTGCTGCAGTGATTTGATACAATCTACATCGAGTGAAATCTGCTGTGGTGATTTAATACAATCGGCATCGAGTGATATCTGCTGTTGTGATTTAATACAATCGACATTGAGTGATATCTGCTGTAGTGATTTGATACAATCTACCTCGAGTGAAATCTGTTGCAGCGATTTAATACAATGTACATCAAGTCATATTTCCTGCATTGATTTCATACAATGTACATCGAGTGAAATCTACATCGAGTGAAATCTGCTGTGGTGATTTAATACAATCGACATCGAGTGATATCTGCTGTAGTGATTTGATACAATGTACATCGAGTGAAATCTGCTGTAATGATTTGATAAAATCGACATTGAGTGATATCTGCTGTTGTGATTTAATACAATCTACATTGAGTGAAATCTGCTGTAGTGATTTGATACAATCTACATCGAGTGATATCTGCTGTAGTGATTAAATACAATCTACATTTCGTGAAATCTGCTGTGGTGATCTGATACAATCCACATCGAGTGAAATCTGCTGTCGTGCTTTGATACAATCTCCATCGAGTGAAATCTGCTGTGGTGATTTAATACAATCGACATCGAGTGATATCTGCTGTCGTGATTTAATTCAATCGACATTGAGTGATATCTGCTGCAGTGATTTGATACAATCTACATCGAGTGAAATCTTCATCGAGTGAAATCTCCTGTCGTGATTTGATACAATCTCCATCGAGTGAAATCTACATCGAGTGAAATCTGCTGTGGTGATTTAATACAATCGACATCGAGTGATATCTGCTGTCATGATTTAATACAATCTACATTGAGTGATATCTGCTGTAGTGATTTGATACAATCTACCTTGAGTGAAATCTGTTGCAGCGATTTAATACAATGTACATCAAGTGATATTTCCTACAGTGATTTAATACAATCTACCTCGAGTGAAATCTGCTGTAGTGATTTGATACAATCTACCTCGAGTGAAATCTGTTGCAGCGATTTAATACAATGTACATCAAGTGATATTTCCTGCAGTGATTTCATACAATGTACATCGAGTGAAATCTACATCGAGTGAAATCTGCTGTGGTGATTTAATACAATCGACATCGAGTGATATCTGCTGTAGTGATTTGATACAATCTACCTCGAGTGAAATCTGCTGTAATGATTTGATAAAATCTACATTGAGTGATATCGGCTGTTGTGATTTAATACAATCTACATTGAGTGAAATCTGCTGTAGTGATTTGATACAATCTACATCGAGTGATATCTGCTGTAGTGATTAAATACAATCTACATTTCGTGAAATCTGCTGTGGTGATCTGATACAATCCACATCGAGTGAAATCTGCTGTCGTGCTTTGATACAATCTACATCGAGTGAAATCTGTTGTGGTGATTTAATACAATCGACATCGAGTGATATCTGCTGTCGTGATTTGATACAATCTACATCGAGTGAAATCTACATCGAGTGAAATCTGCTGTGGTGATTTAATACAATCGACATCGAGTGATATCTGCTGTCATGATTTAATACAATCTACATTGAGTGATATCTGCTGTAGTGATTTGATACAATCTACCTCGAGTGAAATCTGTTGCAGCGATTTAATACAATGTACATCAAGTGATATTTCCTACAGTGATTTCATACAATCTACATCAAGTTAAATCTGCTGTGGTGATTTAATACAATCGACATCAAGTGATATCTGCTGTCATGATTTAATACAAATCGACATTGAGTGATACCTGCTGTAGTGATTTGATACAATCTACCTCGAGTGAAATCTGCTGCAGTGATTTAATTCAATCATCATCGAGTGATATTTCAGGTCAGGTCAGGTATGGGAGCATGTGCCAGAACAGCGCGTCGCTGCGTCCACTTTCCGCCGGTACTCCGGGGGCCTCCGTCTGGCCATCCCCCAGGCAGATGCCAGGCCCATCCCCATCTCCTTGAGATGATGGTCAACCTGCTGCAACCATGAGGCACGTGGTCGGCCCACTGGCCTCCTCCACTCATGAGACTCCCTCGCTGAGAGAATCTGGTGAGCAGGATCAGCGTCAGGAAAACGAGCCACATGTCCATACAGCCGCAGCTGACGCTCACGGACTATGCAGGTAACAAATCTCATCCGAGTCTCTCTCAGCAACCGCTCGTTGGACACAAAATCCGACCAGCGATAGCCAAGGATTCTCCGAAGAGACCTGGTACCAAAGGAATTAAGTCTCCGTCTCAGATCCTTGGTCAAAGTCCAAGTCTCGCACCCATAGAGCAAGACTGGAAGTACCAAGGACCTGAAGACTCGGACTTTCGTCCTCCCGCACAGGTACCGGCAGCGCCACACCCCATGATCCAGTGAATCCATGACTCCCCAGGCCCGACCCAGACGTCTATTGACCTCCGGCTCACAACCTGCGGAGACATGAATATCACTGCCAAGGTAAGTGAATCTATCCACGACCTCAACATCCTCACCACAAACAGACACAGACAGGACAGCAGCATCCAAGATGTCACCGAAAGCCTGGATCTTTGTTTTGACCCAAGAAATCCGTAATCCCAACGGCTCCGACTCCTCATTCAGCACCTCGAGGGCCCCCAAGAGGATGTCTAAAGTCTCCGCAAAGATGACTGCATCATCTGCAAAATCAAGGTCCGAGATCTTGACATTGCCAAACGATGCACCGCAACTTGATCTCTCCGACATCCTCCCAAAAATCCAGTCCATACAAGTGCTGAAAAGTGTGGGGGCAAGTACACATCCCTGACGAACTCCAGTAACAACTGGAAATAAGTCAGAGGCGGTACCACCACACTTCACAGCACTCTCAGTACCAGAGTAGAGTTCAGACATCAGATCGATCAGTTTCGGTGGCACCCCACGAAGACCAAGAATCCTCCAGAGGACATCCCGATTCACTGAATCGAACGCTTTACAGAGATCAACATAGGCTGCAAGCAGCCCCTGCCGAAACTCTCGTCTGCGTTCAGTGAGGACACGAAGAGCAAGGATACGGTCAATCGTTGACCTCTTTGGTGTAAAGCCTGACTGCTCTGGACGCTGGTGCTCAAGCAGATGGTGGCGAACCCTATCAAGAATTATCCGAGCAAAGACCTTGCCCGGCACTGAGAGCAGCGTCACCCCTCGGTAGTTGTTGCAGTCTTGGCGATCACCCTTCCCTTTCCAGAGAGGGACAACAAGGCCCTCTTCCAGTCAGTTGGGATGATGCCTGTGTTCCAGGCAGAGCACAAAACTGCATGCAACGACGCGAGTGCAGCATTTCCACCAGCCTTGAGAAGTTCAGCATGGATGCCACAGATCCCTGGAGCTTTGCCCCGTTTCAACTGGTTCACCGCAGCCCGTGTTTCCACAAGCGATGGTGGACCACAGTTGATTCGAGGGTCAGCAACAGGGATTGTAACACCCTTGACGTCCAACTCGACAGCTGGGGGATCAGCCTGGTACAACCGCTCAAAGTAACCGGCCCAGCGGGCCTTCACTTCAGACTCCTCTGTCAAGAGCCTACCACTCTCTGCTCGGAACTGCAGTGCTCCGAGGGATGGGCTTGGATGAACGTAATGCGCGAATTCCCCTGTAAGCGGGACGAGAATCACCTGTCCACAGGTGATGCTCTACCCCTCACAGATTCCTCGCACATAGGCCTCCTTGTCCACCCTCAGTGCACGTACAGTTTTACGCCTCAGCTCCCTGAACAGCTCAGCTCTGCCATTCAGCCTGGCCCTGCGACTCTGGTCAATGGTATCCAGTGTCCCTTGAGAGACAAAATTCTTCTTTGCCCTGCGGTGAACTCCAAGGCATCCACCGGCAACATCAAGGACGGTGGTCTTGAAGGTGCTCCACAACTCTTCAGGACCCCCCAAAGCACCCAGACCCCCCAAGTGTCCACTCAGCCTGTTCGCAAACTCCTCAGCTACTCTCTCATCCCTGAGCTTGGCAACATCCAGCCTAGGCTGGGATGGTACCATTCTCCAGGATTTAAGGTGCAGCTTTAGAGTTGCTACAACAAGCCTGTGGTCAGTATTGAGGAACTGAGCACTCCGGTAGACCCTGCAGTTCTGGATCATCCTCCAACGACCGTCAATGAGGACATGGTCAATCTCCTTTGCCACACCGCCAGCGTTTGGAATACCAAGTCCAGCGATGAGTTTGCGGTCGCTGAAACCATGAACCGCCCCCCCTAAGTACATGACTTCTTGCAAAGTCAAGGAACTTAGTGCTATTCTGGTTCATAGTTCCTGACCCATGGGGACCATCACACACCTCATAACCATCCCTATCAGTTCCAGTCGATGCATTGAAATCCCCAAGACTAGAAGTGTATCTCGTCCTGGGGCACTGATCAACCACAGACTCGAGTGTGGCGTAGAATGCATCCTTCACGGTAAGATCACTCCGCCTCAGTCGGAGCATAAATAGAGACCAGGGAAATGACACCTAAGGAGTGACGAATCCTTAATCTCATAATACGCTCGTTGACCGGTGTTACCTCAATTATCATTGGGGTCAGCTTATTGGACACAGCTACAGCAACTCCTTGGGTATGGTAACCATCAGAGCGACCAGACCAATAGTAGGTGTAACCACCCACCATTATCTCGCCGCAATCCGGTCTCCGAACCTCAGAGAGAGCTGCAATCCCGATGTCCAAACGCTTGAGCTCAGATGATAACAGAGACAGGTGATCATCCTCTCTTAGGGATAGGACATTCCAGGCACCCACCCGAAGGGACCGCCTCAGGTTAACCCAAGGAGACCGCCGTCTGGTGGACGACACCTCAGCACCACTCCGACACACTCTCCCGCAATCTGACCCAGGGATGTTACCCCGTGGTTTCCCCCTATCAAAGATTGGGGGTCCCGAAGGCTTTGCCCCAATCCCATCATCCGGTGAGCTGCCCTGCGAAGGGAAGCTGCACAGGAGGTACTCCCACGGAGTGGGTTTTCAGATTTTTTTGCGTTTTTGCGTTTTGCGGAATGAAGCGTTTTACGGTGGCTGGAGTGCAAATCCTGCCACCAACCTCCTAATAAGAAGTAACCCAACTGCAGGAGGACGTCCGCAGACACAGTTGGGCACTAGATATGGATGGCCGTTGGCTCACAAGGAGCTCCTCCGCCCTTTGACAGGTTTTGTTTTTAATCCTGCTGGGTGTCCATATCCAAACACCCTCCTCACCAGAAAACCTGGTGGGGGAGACGGTTTAGTCGCCGACAACCCGACCATGGAACAGGTTAGTACAGGTTTACATGGTACCTGTAGCAGGTCACAGATCGAACCTGACCTGACTATAACGACCTGACGAGTGATATTTGCTGCAGCGATTTGATGCAATCTACATCGAGTGATATCTGCTGCAGTGATTTAATACAATCTACATTGAGTGATATCTGCTGTAGTGATTTGATACAATCTACATTGAGTGAAATCTGTTGCAGCGATTTAATACAATGTACATCAAGTGATATTTCCTGCAGTGATTTCATGCAATCTACATGGAGTGAAATCTACATCGAGTGAAATCTGCTGTGGTGATTTAATACAATCGACATCGAGTGATATCTGCTGTAGTGATTTGATACAATCTACCTCGAGTGAAATCTGTTGCAGCGATTTAATACAATGTACATCAAGTGATATTTCCTGCAGTGATTTGATGCAATCTACATCGAGTGAAATCGACATCGAGTGAAATCTGCTGTTGCAATTTGATACAATCTCCATCGAGTGAAATCTGCTGTAATGATTTGATAAAATCTACATTGAGTGATATCTGCTGTTGTGATTTAATACAATCTACATTTCGTGAAATCTGCTGTGTGATTTGATACAATCTCCAGAGTGAAATCTGCTGTCGTGATTTGATACAATCTCCAGAGTGAAATCTGCTGTCGTGATTTGATACAATCTCCAGAGTGACATCTGCTGAAATGATTTGATAAATCTACATTGAGTGATATCTGCTGTAGTGATTTGATACAATCTACCTCGAGTGAAATCTGTTGCAGCGATTTAATACAATGTACATCAAGTGATATTTCCTACAGTGATTTCATACAATCTACATCGAGTTAAATCTGCTGTGGTGATTTAATACAATCGACATCGAGTGATATCTGCTGTCGTGATTTAATACAAATCGACATTGAGTGTTATCTGCTGTAGTGATTTGATACAATCTACCTCGAGTGAAATCTGCTGCAGTGATTTAATTCAATCACCATCGAGTGATATTTGCTGCAGCGATTTGATGCAATCTACATCGAGTGATATCTGCTGCAGTGATTTAATACAATCTACATTGAGTGATATCTGCTGTAGTGATTTGATACAATCTACATTGAGTGAAATCTGTTGCAGCGATTTAATACAATGTACATCAAGTGATATTTCCTGCAGTGATTTCATGCAATCTACATGGAGTGAAATCTACATCGAGTGAAATCTGCTGTGGTGATTTAATACAATCGACATCGAGTGATATCTGCTGTAGTGATTTGATACAATCTACCTCGAGTGAAATCTGTTGCAGCGATTTAATACAATGTACATCAAGTGATATTTCCTGCAGTGATTTGATGCAATCTACATCGAGTGAAATCTGCTGTTGCAATTTGATACAATCTCCATCGAGTGAAATCTGCTGTAATGATTTGATAAAATCTACATTGAGTGATATCTGCTGTTGTGATTTAATACAATCTACATTTCGTGAAATCTGCTGTGTGATTTGATACAATCTCCAGAGTGAAATCTGCTGTCGTGATTTGATACAATCTCCAGAGTGAAATCTGCTGTCGTGATTTGATACAATCTCCAGAGTGACATCTGCTGAAATGATTTGATAAATCTCCATTGAGTGAAATCTGCTGCAGTGATTTGATACAATCTCCATCAAGTGAAATTTGCTGTGGTGATTTAGTACAATCTACATTGTGTGATATCTGCTGTCATGATTTAATACAATCTACATCAAGTGAAATCTGTTGTGGTGATTTAGTACAATCTATATCGAGTGAAATCTGCTGTGGTGATTTAATACAATCTACATCAAGTGCTATCTCCATCGAGTGATATCTCCATTGAGTGAAATCTGTTGCGGTGATTTAGTACAATCTGCATCAAGTGAAATCTGCTGCGGTGATGTAATAAAATCTACATCAAGTGAAATCTGCTGCGGTGATGCAATACAATCCAAGAGGATACATCCACTCATTAAAGGAGCAGCAAGGGAGTGTTTTATTGTTGTTTTTTCTCCCAGACAAGTTGTGCAACTTCAGGGAGTCTGATTTATTATTTTGCAATGAGAAAATAAGGGCGTTAATCATCTTCAATGGGGGTGTTTTAATTAACCCAAACACGCAATTTTCATTCCAGCACTTCCTTGGAGTTTTCTTCGTGTCCATGTTAAGTTTCAGGCTGCGAGGTTTTATGGTTTTGCAGTTATTAGTAGGGTAAATTGGTGACAAATATGGGATCGATCTAGCAAAAGCGGATACCAACATTACATTTGGCACAAAGTACTATCGATATGTCTACTCTAAATTTTTAATGAGACCCAAGCTGGCAAGGCCCTTGATTGGCTGTAATTAGGTCATGATCCAAAATGTCTGCCAATCACCATATATACATAAAGTGACAGTGTTAAAAATTTCAATATCAATTATATTTACAAAAAAATATATTTCAAAACAGTTAAAGAATACAAAACAAATCATAAAATATGAATTGTGAAATATAAATATGAATAAAATATGAATTTTCAAATGAAAATATGAACATAAAATATGAAAAAGGAAAAAGTAACTAATTTTTGATTTTTTCTCACAAGACTATATGAAAAAGTTACCTTAAACATGTTTTTCTATTTTATACTTGACTTGTACGAGTTCTACAACAGAAAAATAAGCTAAGATAATTAACTTCTAAAGTTAGAAGTTACTAAAACAATAGCATCATTGGGAGCCTCCTGGAAGGGGATTCCCGAGGGATGCCCCTGGGAATCCCAGGAATTCCCGGGGAAATCCCACTGGCTCAAAAACCTCATGGTGATCTCAGAGAGGACTTATAAAGAAAAAATAAGGTAAGATTTTGGCTTGATTTACTTTTATAGCTGTTCAATGTAAAATTAACCTCCGCCATCGAAAATTGGAGGTTACTGTTTTCACCCCTTTCTGTTTGTTTGTTTGTTTGTTTGTGAACAGTATTACGGAAAAACTCCAACAGATTTCGATGAAACTTGGTGGGGGTGTTAGGTATGGTCCAAGGATCATGCCATTAGATTTTGGACTTGGTCCCCCCCCCCCGCCCCCAAAAAAATTGCTAGAGAAAAATTTTTTTTTTGCATTTCTACATGTTTTAAGTGATTTCCAACCCCCCCCCCCCCCCAAAAAAAAAAAGTTAGAGAAAATTTTTTTTGCAACTTTCTTTTCAACAACATTTCGATTTCATTTTTTGCATTTCTACATGTTTTAAGTGATTTCCACCCCCCCCCCCCGCCCCTCCCCCAAAAAAAATGTTGGAGAAAAGAACTATAACTCTGTCAGCACTGTTGACATCATATTTAATGAATAAGATACAAGGTTCACTTGAGTGACCCAGCAGTATTGGCGGCGGAGGTTTTGCACTCTCCCGAGTGCTCCCTCTCTCGTTTTAGTACTGTAGAAAGGCAGTAAATCAAACGTTCCGATATATTGCATTTTTACCGCGTGTGCGCTGTATACAATTGTACCGAGTTTGAAATGTCCCCGGTGTCTACCACGTCTCCGGTGTCCTCCCCCACGTGCCTCAAGACAACCAATGACGGCTGTCCAGTAGATGGCAGTGCGTAACCCAGACAGAAATGGCGAAAATTGATGGAAATACCCGAGTATTTCAATGGAAATTTGTGAAACTAATGTGTTATATATGTGAAAACCATTTCATTTATTGCTTGACGGAAAAAAGTGACCGGTACCAAACATATGTCCGAGACTTGAAAAGAGCAAAGTGTCTATCCATGATGTCATTCGCAAGAACAAGCTCCATCTTTTCCATCAACTAAATTCTCCCTCAACAGGAAATGCAAAGCAGAAAGTATCAGCTTTAACTCAGGATTGTCATTTATTTTCTCGCTTATTCATTGCATGCCAAAGTCGGGAAGGGATCCTGGAAGATTTCTTCAGCCATGAGAGCCATTCCTACCCCACATCCCTTTCAGAATTTGGAAAATTAAGGAAAGGTACAAAAATCAGAAATCATGGAGTACCTAAAAGAATGTGGATCGCCAGAGTATGCTGAGCCAGATTATACAGCTGTACTCATTGATGGACCAGATGTTGTTCACATGGCAACACCTGGAAAGGCAGTTAATTTTTCACTATACAGCAAAGATGTCTTCAAACCAGCAATTATGAGCAATTCCAGGAAGGCATCAAGAATAGTTGTGGTATTTGACCAATACTTCCCAAACAGCTTTAAGGAATCTTGCAGAGAGAGATGGGGAATTGGTAAAAAGGTCAAGGTGACCCCCTCAACAAGAATTCCTAAGAATTGGAGCAACTTCCTCAAAGTGGACGATAACAAAGAGGAATTATTCAAACTTCTTGCAGAGGATTTGATAAAGGACCAAGATGAAACCAAAACAGTTGTGGTGACACATTTGGACAATGTGAAGTCATCATCTAGTACGTTTGATGCAGAGGAGTTGTCTCCTTGTGGACATGAGGAAGCAGACTCGCATCTACTTCTGCATGCCAAACATGCTGTTAGAGAAGGACACATCAAAATACTCATAAGGACTGTAGATTCTGATGTTGTTATTATAGCCATCTTGGCCTATCATCAAATTAGTGTTGAAGAATTATGGATAGCATTTGGAGTGGAGAGAAATAAATGCTACATCCCTATCCATCAGTATGCCAGAAATTTGGGACCACAGATGTGTTCAGCTCTGCCTTACTGGCATGCCTATACCGGCTGTGATACAGTTTCACCATTTGCAGGGCATGGCAAGAAATCTGCCTGGAAGGTGTGGAAGGCATTCCCTGAAATCTGACACATTTGTCATTGTCTCCATGAATCCTTCTGAAATAACAGAGAGTCAAATGGCACATCTGGAGAGGTACACAGTCCTCTTGTATGACAGGACAAGTTCATGTACTGACATCAATCAATGCCGACAAATGCTTTTCACCAAGAGAAGTCGGCAAATCGAAAATATCCCTCCCACAAAAGCAGCATTAGAAGAACACTGCAAAAGGGCAGCTTTGCAAGCAGGACACATTTGG
>NC_140969.1:104156888-104176888 GCF_056783735.1 Eptatretus burgeri
CTCTGTCTGTGTCTCTGTCTGTGTCTCTGTCTGTGTCTCTGTCTGTGTCTCTGTCTGTGTCTCTGTCTGTGTCTGTGTCTCTCTCTCTCTCTCGCAGCCTGTGGCTGCTGTTTGCATCATTAGTTGGGACGCGGCTATGCCGCTGATGCAGTGTCCCCCTTACTCGTCCACTGGTACTCATTTTGCCGACCTCGGAAGGATGACAGGCTGAGTCAACCTCCTGGTGTATTTTAATTCAGTGGCCAACGGGGCTTGAACTCAGGACCCTGGGATCCCAAGCCACCACCTCAACCATTAAGTCAATACCAGGCTAAATTTCTATCATGCCGATTTACTACCTAAATATAAAGCAGTAGATACTTCTACTTCTACTACTACTACAACTACTAATGCAAATGCACATGCCCAAGTGAGGGACATAGAGACCCCTCTTTTGCACTTCGTTGCCTTAGGACAGGGGGAATGCGAGGTTTGGGCGGGAATTTTGAATTTCGTTCAGGGTGCCGGCGATAACTCACCTACTCTTCACGAAGGACACCGGGATCTTTAACGTCTGCCAACGAATGCCGGCAGATGGGACGTGAAGCAACATCTTGCATCCTGCTCTGTCAACTAAATCAATTCTGTGTGTGTACGTGTGAATATATATATATATATATATATATATATATATATATATATATATATATATATATATATATATATATATATATATATATATATATATATATATATATATATATATATGTCAGGAATCGAACCTATTGTATTTATTAATTTTCTGTATGCAGAACCGATATCGATACACAGTGTCCTCCGTCTCCACGGGACTACACTGAGTCTAACGAGTGGTCGTACCATCCTGGATGACCTTAAAGATGAGGACATTTGGCCCATCATTTCCGTGTTGCACTCCCACTAATTATTGACACAGATGTAAAACGTCCATTCCTGACCTCAGCCAGGTTAAATTTTTATTATTTATTTTTGTTTTTAATTATTTCTTTTTAAATTTTATTTATTTATTTATTATTTTTTGAGGAGTTGGTGAGGAGGTTACTCCCCTTGCCAATTAGTCCCAAGTATCCATGTGTTGTCGCTCTACTCCAGTGTGTGTGTGTGTGTGTGTGTGTGTGTGTGTGTGTGTGTGTGTGTGTGTGTGTGTGTGTGTGTGTGTGTGTGTGTGTGTGTGTGTTTTTACCTCTTTTTCACAGTCTTCGCGTATTCATCTTCGCTGACAAGCTTCTTGACGTTTTACTGGTCTCCATATTATTAACCCAACCTTGATCGAGAGTGACCCAACTTGTTGAAAGTATAAACATATTTAAAACGTTACACGTGTGTTGCGGTGCACATTTTTTTTTTTTTTAAACCTGTTATGCTGTTGAAGCGTATTAATACAAAAAAAGGTTCATCTTCTGCTTCTTAACAAGCACAACACAACAGAATCAATGCAAAATGTACGACGACACGACGTTCGTGATAACAACACGTGCTTCCCGAGCCGACGGTTTACCGGTGACTTACCTGGCCCTTTTGATAAACCACGCGATTATGACCTGTCGACATGCTCAATGTGAAGCCCCGTCCACCTGCGTGTAAATAATGAGGTGAGGAGGTTGAAAAATTAACCGACTTTCATTCCCACACACACACAAACCATAAAAACCCCTCACACACCCAAGCCAAACCAAACCCAGTAGGCCACAATTGTTTGCTGTACTCTTCTTTTAGAAACCTACTCCTGCTCGTCTGTTTAATTAATATCAATCGCTTTCATCATGTTTTTTTTTTTTCTGTTTTCACTTTGAACTAAAAAAATCGACACGCAGAAAAGGTAAGGAGCCAGCTTTGCTAAGCATTTTGATTGTATACACCACCAAAAGATGACTCCGGAATTCGGATTGATCCGTTGGCCTCGAAACGCTTTGTGCCACTTTTCCTCAAAGAGTTTTTCGCAACAAAAAGGAAATGCAACTTTTTCTCCACACATTCGGAAACTTTTTTTTTTTGATGTCATATGATTTTATCATTCACGCGACACCACCCAGTTTCACCATTTCATCACCACGGAGCCTGTGGCGACTCGGTTGAATCATTTTCTGGGGGCATGGCCGTGCTGCTGATATGCTACCCCTGTTACCAGCACGCTGATGCTCATTTTGCCCACCTCGGAAGGATGACGGGCAGAGTCAACCCAGCTGGTGTTAATTCAACGGTTTAACAGGGGCTTGATTGAACTCAAGACCTTAGGATCTTCTGCCAAGCACCTTAACCGTTCAGCCAACACCGAGCCTTTCACTCACGTGAGCTGAGGCTATTAGACCGGCAGCCCAGAGATATTTGGTTAGACGAACTAGGTACCAATATCTGACTATGGGAGTGTGTAGGGGGTCACCTGAAATGAACGGAAATGGGAGTCTGCCAAGTACCACCCGCTGCGTGTAGACCTGGGGGACCCCCCAAGGGGCCAAAAAATGGGTGCTTCATAGATGAGTGAGGTACCACTTAAATCCACCACGATGGTGTGCTCACTTCCAAGCCTATATCAACAACACAAACGGCAGACATTTTTCCCACTGCAAAAAGCCCGCCAGACCACCCCCCCCCTAAAAAATTGGGCTCGCATAGACGAGTGAGGTACCACTCAAAAATAATGCCAAATGAACAAGTTGAGTCCGTAGAATACAAAATGGGTTATGCCAGACAAATAGTCCGCTGCACTACCGGTACCAGACACCCCAAAAATGGACCCCCAAGACACTGTGTTCAAACTTGGCGAGCCTAGATATTGTAGTGACCAGCTGAAACCAAGTTCAAATGATCTATCACACCTTGGGAAATATAAAATGACCTATGACAGAACAATTATCCGCTGCCTTGGGCCTATCAGCCCCCCCCCCCAATGGGCCCTTGGGCCCATCTTGGCTGACCTAGATATTAAACGTACCAGCTAAAACCAGGATTAGATGATCAATCACAGCCTTGGGAATACAAAATGACCCATGCCAGAATAATTATCCATTGCCTTGGTCCTATCAAACTCCCCAAATAGTCCCTTAATTGTGTCCAACTTGGGGGGGGGGGGTCTGGTAGGCAGAAGGCAGCGGATAATTGTTCTGTCATCGGTCATTTTGTATACCCCAAGGTGTGATTGATCATTTAAAGCAAACATTTAGCCCGAAGGCAAACATGTGGTCCAAAATTGACATTTTGATCCCTAACTCATTGTATATGGCCCAATGTATTTTTTAAAGTTTATTATTAATGTACTTGTAAGGAATGATTCATTAAAGAACAGACTCAAATGTTAACCCTACCCCTAAGGAAAATTACTTTCGTTATGTTACATAGTTACATTAAACCTTTAAATTCCAAAGATATTAACACCAAATTGTGTAACAGTCGTTGGAAGATGCCCAATAAGATGTCCTCTAAACTTATTTGTGTGGGATTTAAGCATTTTGAAATTACAATAATCATTTCAGTTTTCTAACATTACCGAAAGATCAAAATCTCGAGGTCACCATGATAACTGTACTTGAGGTTAGAAGACACCAGTAAAAAATGAAGTTTCTTATGGCAAAAATAGAAAATGATTACTGTACTTACAGTTGTGCAAGTTGCTTTGGTAATTTTTTTTTTCAAGCAAAACCCCACCTCATTTACGAATAAAAATGGAAGTGATATGATGACCTAACACTAGATATGCAGCTGTTGGTATTTACTATTTTGGTCTTTCAAAGAGAGCATGTATTGCTAAAACCACACACTCATTAGAGTAAAGCTCACTGGCATTTTAAGATACATCCAAGAAACTGCTAAACCAGGCCTATTTACCTGGGTTTACGCTAAATCTTGATCTATAAAATTAACAAAAAATGCTTAAAGTTTAAGATGACTTTCTTAACCAGAAATAGCAAGATTTGGTTCAACACAGTGTACTTTTGCAAGTCTGAGATCAGGGTACTGCCCTTAGTTCAAGGTTCTGCCCCAGGGCATTGGTTTTAACCTAAACTATCAACTGAGCACTAATAACTGGATCATGCATGATATCCCTGCATTATAATAGCAAACTATATTATGTAGCAAAGTAAAACAACTTACCCCAAACAGCCATAAACAGTGATTCTGGACTGCACAAACTTCAATCCAATCCAGTGTTGATATATTGTTTGGCTGCAGCTAAAGAGAGCTTGTCACCAAATTCAGCCAAATGGCCAATAATATGGAAAGCCAAATAGGACACTCCAACTGTTTATACCTACAATGAGCCTCTTGTATCTCTTTTGTCATTGAAATGGGTTGTTGTGGAAATGGCCAATGCAGTGGTTAATTTTTTGATATGAGTCACTTTGTATTCATTAGCCGAAGGTTGTGGTTGATCATATAAACCTGGTTCAGCTGATATCTTTAATATCTAGATGAGCCTACTTGGGCCCAAGGGCTTATTAGGGGGGTCTGGTAGGGCCAAGGCAATGGATAATTATTCTGGCATGGGTCATTTTGCATTCCCGAGGCTGTGATTGATCATCTAAACCTGGTTTTAGCTGGTACCTTTAATATCTAGGCTAGCCTAGATGGGCCCAAGGGCCCATTGGGGGGGGGGGGTCTGGGAGACCAAGGTAGCGGATAATTGTTCTGTCATAGGTCGTTTCATATTTTCCAAGGTGTGATAGATCATTTAAACTTGGTTTCAGTTGGTACCTACAATATCTAGGCTAGCCTAGTTGGACCGCAGTGTCGAGGGGGTCCATTTTTGGGGTGTCTGGTACCGGTAGTGCAGCGGACTATTTGTCTGGCGTAACCCATTTTGTACTCTACTTGACTCAACTTGTTCATTTGGCATTATTTTTGAGTGGTACCTCGCTCGTCTATGCTAGCCCAATTTTTTAGGCCCTTTGTGGGGGGTCTGGCGGGCCTTTTGCAGTGGGAAAAATGTCTGCCGTTTGTGTTGTTGATATAGGCGTGGCAGTGAGCACACCATGGTGGTGGATTTAAGTGGTACCTCACTCATCTATGTAGCACCCATTTTTTGGCCACTTGGGGGGTCCCCCCACTCCCCCAGGTCTACACGCAGCGGGTGGTACCCGGCAGACTCCCATTTCCGTTCGTTTCAGGTGACCCCCTACACACTCCCATCGTCAGATATCGGTACCTAGTTCGTCTAACCAAATGTCTCTGGGCTGCCTGTCTATATCACAAAAGTAGGAAAGAATTACAGAAAACAGAGCTGTGCTCAAAAACAATTTTTTGGCAAAATTGTCAGCAATTCTCAAACACTGTGCAGTCTCAGATACTGATCAAAATTGTTCGAATAGGCAACCGGAATAAAAAAAATTTGGCCCCTACTGCCAAGGCATGGACCTGTGGAAACTGTGATGATGATGAATACGATTCCTATCTACTCATAATTTATTATGTGGATTGAAGAACACTTGGAACTAGATATCTGCGATCACAAAGCAATCGCCAAGGGTAAGCCTCCCCCGACCGGGAGTCGAGGCTTATCCTTGGCCCATGATCCAGTGATCGTATTTTTTTTCAGACCACCAGATGCCCTTGACCTTCAACATTTTGGGATAGGAGTGCAAATCAAGGAAACGTGTCCCTCTCTACAATCTATCCATAAAACTCTACATCATGAAAATCTCAGGAAAACTATTCAAGTTATGATCAAAAATGTGTTTTTTGTTAATTCGGTCACAATCCGAAAAGTGAAGGTAACGAAACAAATACCAGGTGCACAACTTCAGTGCACGTCCACTATTATGATGCAAAAACATCTTGGAAGACCCAGCGGTCTTTGAGATTCCAAATCGGCAAAATTGAACGATGAGAAAAAAAACGTATTTTCTTCTTCAGGCCGCTATTTGACGTTGACCTTTAACCCAGAGGGGTATGATGTAAATTACAGGTAAAGGCACCTTGCTCGAGCCGATCTAGGGAGGACAATGTCGTTCTCATCAGACGTACGTTAGTCGAGTTTTGGTGAAACATGTTAAAATGTCTTATGAGGTCACGACCAGAAAAATTAGGCCAAGATCAAAAAACGTTACGTCAACCCCACCTACTTGGTAGTACCATTATTGAGGCAAAATTTAATTCTGAAAATCCTCGGACATTGGCAGAAAAAAAAAATGGAGAAAAAAACCTAAATGGTGCTTTGATACTCTTGGGGGTGTAAGACCTTCACCTTTATCCTGGAGAGATATGATGTAAATGAAGTGTAAATGCGCCTTGCTCCAGGCTATGTGGGGAGGACAATTTCGTTCTGATCAGATAAACTTTAGTGGAGTTATGGTGAAAATGTTAAAATGTCTAATTTGGTCATGACCATTAAAATTAGGTCAAGGTCAAAAAAAAACAAACAAGGTCGAATCCTCTTATTTCCCAGAAGGTCCATGAGTGTATGGAATGAGTGATGACTTTAACTGGCAACCACCGTCAGTAGTAATACTTGATGGGACTCTGAACATGGCCACCCAACGTGTAATGAAGGCATGACCTACAAACTCGGTAGAGATGTCTGGGATTGGAAAATATTGCCTCCGACCAGCGAGTGAAACAGTCAATGCATGTGATAATATATGCATTACCACATGAAGGAGGGAGTGAGACAACAATGTCAACATGTACATGATCAAATCTGGCACCTGGTGTTGCAAAGGTGTCTCAGGGTAGTCTTGTGTGATGATGTTTTTTTGCAGCATTGACATTGCAAACAAGTTTTAGCCCCTCCATTCTCTAACATCTCGGTTGATACCTGGCCAGACAAAACGTTCAGTCACTAAATGCTGTGTAGCTCTGATGCCAGGGTGAGATAAATTGTGTGAGGCATTGAAGACTGCGTGACGAAACGGAACAGGGATGTAAGGAAGGATGAGGGTTGCCTGTAGAAGTGTCGCAGGTGATGTGAAATTAGAAGCAGAAAGTGGTAACACGCCAAGTTGCAGTGAAGTGTCTGACAACTGCTGCATTTCCATGTCGCCTTCCTGTGCACGAGCATTAGCCTCAAAAAAATGGTAGAGGATGCATCAAGGGAAAAGTCAATGGTGGAGGATGCATCAAGGGCATCTTGATTGGGCATCAGCTGCTGAGTTGTTCTTGCCACTTATGTGCCTGAGTCTGTCATAAACTGGGAGATGTAGTCCAGGTGGTGTATCTCTCTGGGGGAGTGTTGATCAGGTTTGGACTGTAGATCAAAAGACAGTGGATTTGAGCAGTATGGATGCTGAACTGGTACGACCCTCTCGGAAATGCCAAAAGTGTTTGGTCAGGTTGAGAGCTAAGAGTTCACAAGCAAAAGTTCTGTAGTGAGTCTCAGCAGGTTGCAGACACTTGGAGAAGGAGATTGGTGGCCACTCAATCGACATGTTGCTGTGGTTCACCTCCAACTCCACATCTGTCAGTAGACAAATTTGTGCGTCTGCCTTTGGATGAATAAGAAGATTCTTCTTCTTGTTTGAAGGAGGTCAGCCAAAGGATGGATGTTGTTGGCACAGCGTGGGATGAAACGCCTGTAAAAAATGATCTGGCCGATAGATTCTCTCAACTAGTGTAGTGAGTCAGGTGCTGGAAAGTCTTGGATGGCTTCGACCTTCTTGTCCAGTTGGTGTATGCCATGCTCAGAAGATGTGACCCAGGAATACGAGCGATGAAACCCCAAACGGGCACTTGTCTGGGTTGATGATGACGCCATACTCAGAAAGGCGAGTGGACAAAAGTTGTAGATGTTCTTCATGCTCTTCTTGAGACTCACAAGCAACAATAAGGTTCTCTATACAGGCGTAGATAAAAGGGAGACCATGAAATGTCTGTGCCGCATTTTGTAGTTCATGAGTCATACGCACAAACTCGAATAGGCCAAAAGGGGTGGTGACGACACTCTTGGGGATGGCAGCCGTCTCAACAGGTATATGATGATATGTTTGCACCAAATCAAGCTTTGCAAATACAGTTGAACCCCGACATTCGCGGGGGATATGTTCTTGAAAATTACCGTAAATCACGAATCCACAAATGTCGGGGCATTGTTTCAATGGGAAAAGGGGGGTAGGTTCACATCAGTTCATGATTCATAAGGGCTAATTTTAAAAGTTTAAGAACACAAAAGCACATCATTACAGTTTCATTAAAAAATACTTACAGATCATAAAACAACAACAACAACAACAACAACAACAACAACAACAACAACAACAACAGTAGGTACTGGTAACAATATATATTTACTTTTGATGTGATGATTATGATGATGATGAGTCAGAATCCAGTGAACTCCTCTGAAGAGGATGCAGGTGGGGGTGCTGAAGAGTCGTGCACTGAAGGGGACGCAGGTGAGGGTGTTGTTGGTGTTGAGGTGGATGGACCAGAGTGAAAAAAATTTGATGATCGATCTCTGTTTTGCTGAGTTCTGCAGGTTTCTGTGCAGCTCTTTGTATGGCAGCAAAACATCATCCAGCCCCTTCTTGGATCAGAGGTATCGCTCCATCACTGGGTCAGCATCTTGCAATTTGTCAGCAACTTCCCTCATGTCCTTCAGCACCTCAGTCAGGAACTTGATAGTTAGCTTGGACTTTCTCACCTCTTCCTCCTATTCACTGCCCTCCTCCTCTTTGGCAACCTTTATGATAGCCTCCAAGTCCTCCTCAGTCAGCCCCTCCCTATGCGAGGCGATGAGCTCCTCCAAATATTCAGGCTCCATGTCGTCAAAGCCTTTCCCTCCCATCTCCCGTGCCAACCAGCAATTTTCCACCTCTCCTCGGTGTTGTCAAGGAAACCTCTGAGGTCGTTGACTGCCTGTGGCCATTCATTTTGCCAGAAAGCAGTGATGGTGGAGGCTTTGACTTTGTCCAGAGAGTCATTAATGGCGCTGATGCAGGGGGCTATGTTGAAGTCCTTCCAAAATATTGTGAGGAAAAGTTTGGGGTTGGTCTTCATAGCCTCCAAGATGCGACAGAAGGTGCGGCGGGTATAACTTTTGAAAGTGGCAATTATCCCTTGGTATAGTGGTTGGATTAGGGAGGTGGTGTTGGGTGGCAGAAAGATGCCCTTGACATTGGGATGGGCCATGTTCAGCTCCTCGGGGTGGCCTGAGGCATTGCCCACTAACAGGAGGACCTTGAAGGAAAAGTTCTTTTCTGCCATGTACCTCTCCACTTGAGGGACAAAACAGTGGTGGAACCAATCCATGAATATGGTAGCTGTTACCCACACCTTTTTTGTTAGCTCTCCAAAATACGGGCAGAGTATGTTTGTTTTTGCCCTTGAGTGCACGTGGGTTCAGGGCATGGTACAGTATCATCAGCTTCATCATGCAGTCCCCTTTGGCATTGGTGCAGAGGAAGAGAGATACCCAGTTCTTTGCAGCCTTGAACCTCAATGCTGTCCTCTCTCACTTGGAGATTCAAGCTCTTGTGGGCATTTTCTTCCAGAAAAGGTTGGTCTCATCAGCACTGAAGACCTACTTTGGTAGATACCCTTTCTCTGCAATCAGCTGTATGAGTGAGGCAGTGAAAGTTGTAGCTGACCCATGGTCTGCTGAGGTATGCTCACCTGTGAGCTTCACATTGTGGAAGTTGTACCTCTTCCTGAAGTGGTCCAACCATCTCCTGCTAGCTTGGAAGGGACTGGAGCCACTCATACCCACATCACTCATGTTAGCAGCACCACCCGCACTAACCAGATGATCATACATCTGCTTTGCCTTTTCACGAATGATAGGTCCACTTAAAGAATGTTTTTCTGCACATTGTCCTCAAGCCACACATTCAATGCCTTCTCCATTTTCTCAATGTAGATGTCCCTGACATGTGTGTCGACTTTGGTACTGGGTGCTGCACTAGCCGCAACACTTTCACAAATTGCCTTCTCCTTTTTCTTTATGTACCAGACAATGAACACATTCACACCATCGTGCCTGCCCACAGAGGCCGCACTCTCACTCCTTTATATTCGGTCAAGCAGCTCCACTTTCTGGCTCCAGCTCATTACTTTTTTTTTCTGCCTCTTAGGAGCAGATGCAACTCCTGCACTACTCATATGCTTAGGACCCATGATTGATTTGAAACAATGAGCACAAAAGTTCATTAGCATAAGGAATCACAGCAGGTCAAGGCTGTGGGACAAGAAGAAAGCATTATGTCCAGAACACGCTGCACAGATGGACCCATGCAGGGGATTGTGGGGAGGGGATTATCACCAAGGAGATTGTGTGTAGATGGAGGAGGAGTGGGTAGTGTGTCCAAATGTCGGGGATTTACGGTACTTGCTTTTCATGTAAAGTTGAAGCAAAATCCTGCAGATGAGGTATGGGATAGCAATCGTGCATGGTGCAGCGATTGAGTGCAAAGTAGTCGTCAAATGGTCTCCAGTCACCCAGCTGCCAGCATCTTCTTCGGTACCACATGCAAGGGGGAAGACCGGTTGCTGTTGGATGATCAAACTATTCCAAGCTCAAGCATGTGGTCAAACTCCACTTTTTAAAAATGTTGAGGCCATCAGGAGCATGGCAACAAGGATGAGTAGCCACTGGAGGCCTACAGGTCTCAATATGATGAGTAAATGAGTGCTTAACTGCAGTCTCAGTGTAAACAGGCCACATGATTTCTTTGAACCCTTGAAGGAGGGAGTCAAAACAGGTAATACTCCCTGCCTTAACAAACATCGGGCTGATGGAGAGAGTATGGGAGGTGATCCCTTTGACAGGTCAGGTCAGATCAGATCAGATCTGTGACTTGCTACAGGCACCATGTAAACCTGTACCAACCTGTTTCATGGTCGTGTTGTCGGTGACGAAACCATCTCCCCCACCAAGTTTCTTGGTGAGGAGGGTGGACCACAGACAGGTCGGTGGTCTCTCTGTCTTCCACTGCCTCCTTTCTGGTTTTGCACCCTCTGCTCTTTCCTTGCATTGTTCCCTCCTCTCCCCAAGTTTCTGCAGGACTCACACAGTCCACCATCAACCCCTTTCTGATGAAACTACCTAAATCCAGCATCACCACTCACCTCCACTCATTCGTTCATCTTTTTCCCACATGTGGAACCAACTACCACAACTTCTCCAATCTCATTCTTCCCTCAAGGTCTTCAAGACAGCTGTTCACTACCATTGCAAAATCATCCCCAATCCAAAACCATGATCTTTTCCACCATCATTAACCCTACCCCAATCCCTCCTCTTTCCAAATTTCCAGTTCTCCTTCCTGAGAGTTTCCTTCTGTGTCCATCTTGTCCACTCCATGCATCCTTTCCTGCCCCCCATTCCTCCCCACATCAATTGTTTATCCACCTCCCCATGTCTTGACCTTCAGCTCTGCTGTTGGCATTTCCTTCCTCTCTCTACTGTTCCTTTTGTCCTTTTTCGTCCTGATCCGCCCAGTGTACTAGTACTAGCTGTTCCAGGAGTCTCGACTATGTATATATAAGAAAAAAAACAACCTCTCTGTACCTGGGTCAATACATTGGCTGATTAAAGAACAATCACAATGGAGAAATAAAAATCGGGGCAATACCCCTGGGCGCTCACCTGGTAGCGGCTGGATAAGAATCCAGGGAATCACTGGTGGGTGTGGATGACCCACAAAATCTGTAACAGAGAAGAAGGTAAAAACCACACACACAATTTCAATGAAACTTGACCACAACTTTCATCACCCATGATGTACTAAAGTTTCTTCACAACATTAAAAAAAATCGGGGTCTAAGGGAATCTGGGGGGGGGGATGGGGGGCACCCAAAATACGTATTTGCTCTCTTCTCCGAAACTACACACACTATTTCAATGAAACTTGACCACAGCCTTCATCACGCGTGATGAACCAAAGTTTGTTCATGGCATTAAAAAATCGGGGTCTATGAGGGTCTACATAGGGGGAGGGGGGCACCCGAAATACGTATTTGCTCTCTTCTCAGAAACTACACACACAATTTTGATGAAACTTGAACACAACCTTCATCACATTTGATGAAACAAAGTTTGTGATCACGGCATTAGAAAAATGATCCATCGGTATTTACTTTCTTCTGTTGCATATTTTATGGCTCATCCACGCCTACCTGGTTTTCTTATCCAGCCCCGACCAGGTGAGCACCCAGGGGTATTGCCCCGATTTTTAACAATCTTTAGAACGAAAGGTGTTTGATGAGTGTGTTTGCCAACGATGAACACGTGGTGCTTAAAATAAACGGGGGAAAAAGAATAGAGTAGCAATTGCTCAACGAAATATGGAGAGAAGTGTGTTTGGAAACTTTAAAAGACAAACAGAGAAACGATGGAATTTCCCAAACAGGAAATGAGAAAGTGTAGTACACGTATGTAGGGAGGAGTGTAAGCTCCTCTGTATTTGTAGAGAGAAAGAGAGAATGACAATGACAGACAAGCTCTTCAAGATGAAGCACCGCAGAGACCATTTGGAGGTCGGCTCCTCCGGGAAGCATCTTCCCCTGAGCGAGTTTGTTCTGCCTGGGCCCAAAGCACTGACATTGGTCGTGTCTGCCGGGACATGCCATTTCCTTACCTGTCTGTCATTTGTCTTGCTTGCAAGGTTCCTTTAATGCCCCGCTATTCTGGCCATTCCTTTGTCCATACAGGTCTGTGGCCATAAGAGGAAGGTGGTATTTACTTGAGTTATTCAATAAGTGCGTGTTCAGTGTTATTCTCCGTTGGGATTCCTCGCTCGTGTTCGTTAGTTATCTTTTTAAATATACCTGTTCGCTGTGTGTTATTGTCTCCATTTTTGTTATCACATTCTTATTTAGTAGCGTGGGGAAGTCCTCTCTCGTTCTGTCATCAGGTTGTCATGGTAGCAACATCTGTTGGGTTTGCAGGCGAAGTTGAACTTCGCATGTAACTGTTCGATTTGGCAAAAACCAACATAGACCACTTTGTAACCAGCCTTCCCAACTCTCTCTTCCTCATATGTGCTGATTTCAGCTATCAGCATGCTAATTGGCTGGGTGTTGGTCCCTCTTCAACCAGCCATGGCATTACAGCAAAGGACTTCTGTGGCTCCATGGGCCTCACGTAATCAGTGAACTTTCCGACCCAGATTTCTCCCAATGGCGCGTCTTCCCTTCTGGACTTGGGAATGATGAAATTTCCTACTAATGTCTCTTGTTCCTCTTCTGCTTCAATAGGTTCATCTGATTGCATGCTTGTGAGAGCCAACATTTCTCTAGCTACTGTCAGAGAGCTGCCTCGTAGCCATAGAGTCTGCAAGTTCACTCAAGCTGACTGGCAGGGACTGCAAGCTGCCTTCTTATGTCAAGACTGGTCTTTCATTTCTACCTCTTCTGATGTTTATACTGCTTGGGAATCCCTCCACCCAAGCTTGCTTTCCCTTATGTACAGATTTATAGCATCTCATCTGCAGTTGTCATACCTGTCCTCTCACCTCAGGTACACAGAACCCGATGGTAAGGCAGTTCCCTTCAAACAACAAGACCTCTCTTCTTCCTGGAGGCAAATCCAACTGAAGGAAACATCAGATCATTTCACAAAGCCCAGAACAAGCATGTGTGCACTTTGGGAAAAGCCAGAAAACAACATCTGGCCAACCTTAAGGCTGAACTCTCAAACCTCTCCTTCTTCGAGGACCTGGTGGCACCTTTTCAAGTATGTCTCTGGAGTATTACGCTCCTCCTCCATCCCTCCCTTCACTTCAAATGGCACCACAGCTGATCTGCTCGTGAGAAAGCCGAACGCCTCAATTCTGTGTCTGCTTCCAAATCTTGTGTAGCCAAGGACTCACTCCCTATACCTAGAGTCCCGATGTACGAGGAGTAGTGACATGAAGAGTCTCCAAAATTTCTGGTCACGTGGGTCATGGGCGCCATTTTGTTTCCATCGACAGCTCATTGAAAGACCATATGGGATAGTTTATCATTCTTTCTAAAAGACAGGTACTGTACCACTGGATGCACCAATCGATCATTGAAGTGTTTCAAAAATATATGGATTCCCTGCAGATGTCGCAAAGAAAAAAAATTGGGAAAACAAAGTTGATCATCTGAGATGTAAACAGAATTTGGGGTGGTTTCTGTGTCAGATAAGTTGTAGTTCCATGTGTGGAGATTTACATTTGGTGCTGGAATCATATTGTAGTTGGCAGTTGAATAGAACTCATAAAAAGAAATAAATCATCATCGAAACATCTATAGATAATTTATGACATATCAGGAGCATCCTTGGAAAGTTGATTATAAGTAAACATGTCACGTGTGTCTGTCACGTGTTTGTTTATTTATTTATTCAAATTCGTCTTGGTGTTGCAGTTGACATGACATGGTGAATTCGACTAAAATGGCACTTGGTCGAGTGCATACCTCTGCCAGGCTGAACAGCTTAGGTTTTGTATCCCATTGATAGGCCTGATCTGGATCCAGACATGGACCAAAATCTCATCGGCATGTTCTTGTCACCAACCCAACTCATCCACCAAGTTTTGTCATAATATGTCAGGAACTTTTTGAAATATCCTGCTCATAAATGGACAGAAAGACAGACAGACAGCGAAACAGGTCAGGTCAGGTATGGTAGCATGCACCAGAGCAGTGCGTCGCTGCGTCCACTTTCGACCAGAACTCCAGGGACCTCTGTCTGGCCATCCCCCAGGCAGATGCCTGGCCCATACACATCTTGAGATGCTGATCAACCTGCTGCAACCACGAGGCATGTGGTCGGCCCATTGGCCTCCTCCACTCACGAGGCTTCCTCGATGAGCGAATCTGGTGAGCAGGATCAGCATCAGGGAAACGAGCCACATGTCCATACAGCCACAGCTGACGCTCATAGACTATGCAGGTAACAAATCTCATTTGAGTCTCTCTCAACAACCACTCGTTGGACACAAAGTCTGACCAGCGATAGCCAAGGATTCTCCGAAGAGGCCTGGTACCAAAGGAATTAAGTCGCCATCTAAGATCCCTGGTCAGAGATCAAGTCTCACATCTGTAGAACAAAACTGGAAGCACCAAGGACCTGAAGACTTGGATTTTCGTCATCCTGCACAGGTACCAGCAGTGCCACACCCCATGGTCCAGTGAATCCATGACTCCCCAGGCCTGACGCAGATGTCTGCTGACCTCTGGCTCACAGCCAGAAGAAACATGAACATCACTGCCAAGGTAAGTGAATCTCTCAGTGACCTCAACATCCTCACCACAAACAGGTACAGACAAGATAGCAGCATCCAATATGTCATTGAAAGCCTGGATCTTAGTTTTGACCCAGCAAAACCGTAATCCCAGTTAGTCTAGATGCCAAACAGGTATTTTAGGACAAAGCATGCATTAGCATCATTATGAAGTTTTTTTGGTTGATTCGTCATCTCTGAGCTATCTTGAATCAGAATCAGCCAGGTGCCAGACTCGCACCCTTGAGGAATTTTTTAGAGGCGAAAAACAAAATGGCCACCACCGACTTTCGATAAATTCTGTTTTGGGCTATATCTTCACTTCTAATGCACTTACACATACAATTTTGGTGTCTAATACTATGTTTCATGCGACAGACAAGGTAAACATTGATGATTCTCTCAAGATTGGATGACAACAGATGGCGGAATTTGAATCTGGATGGCCAACAAGCTTAAACAAGACACTAACTAAGAAAGTGACCCTGATGACTTCGACCAAAAAGAGCATCAAGCTGGATGGAAGGCCAGTATATGATTCCAAATTGATCTACACCTGAGTCATATGTCTCCAACAATACAGGGATATTGATATCAAGGATGTCCTCTCTTATGAACTGTCCCCTGTCCCAGCCTCCTTGTTTGATGAGAGTGGTGCGATGCGGGCTCAGTCGAAAGCAATCCTGAAGACAAAACTCCAAGTTGAGCAATCAAGGTGTTCCAGATGCTGTCATCATCGATGGATGCACCATGTTATGGACTGTACATTGGCCCACAAATGGTACAGTTGAGGATTATGTGATCAACTTCATGGGAACCATCAAATACCACCTGGAGTGTTGTGACGTATACCTGCTTTTCGACAGGTACATCAAAATCAGCATGAAACAAATGACGAGATCCAGTCGCGCAGGTCATGATTCAAGTCGAAAACATCAACTCGACTTGCACACAACACTTCCAGCGCAAAAAGTGGTCCTAAATGTAGCTACAACTGATCGATTTGATCTGTCAATATCTGATAACCCATATTGTGGACAACCAGACCAAACTGGTGATCACCGGAAAAGATCCTACACCAGTACAAGTATGCAACAATTCCACTCTCCAGAGACAGGATCTGAAAACACACCATAAAGAAGCAGATGTCATCATCATCCATCACTTAGTTAGAATTGTGTCAGGTGTTAGTGGTGACTTGCACATCAAAGTGATCTGCGACGATACAGATGTCTTTGTCCTTTTGATTCATTTCTACCTCGAGGAAAAGATGAATGTGGATATCAGCATGGAGAGTCCTGTGCTGGGAGGGCGAATGTAGACATTCGCCAAACAGCACTGAAACACAAAAGCATCACCAAATATCTGCCTGCTGTACATGCTCTGACCAGATGCGATACTGTGTCATATGTGTTTGGCATTGGAAAGGCTACAGCGCTGAAGGTACTAATGGGCGGACATCATCCCACCTTACTTGGTCAGCTGGAAGCAGACGAGGAAAAGATGATATCTGAGGAAACTACCTTCATTGCTGCCTGTTATGGTTCCAAAGTCGAAGGTGATATGTCCACACACCGGTATCAGTTGTGGAAGTCTAAGATGGCCAACTGCAAGATTACCTCTGCTCCGAAATTGAAGTCGTTGCCCCCATCGCATGATGCCTTTTTCACCATGTACATCGCGCTCATCATCAAGCCATTATATGGAACTCGGCCACTCAGTCAGACCCTCCGAACTTGGATTCCATCAAATATGGATGGCAAGAAGGTGAGGACGGTGCGACGTTGTGTCCAACCACACTTCCACCTGATGTGTCTGCTATACCAGTCACCATTCTGCAGCTGATCAAGTGTGGATGCTCCACCAGCCGGCCATGTTCCACCAGGAGGTGTGGTTGTGTGGCAGCACAGATGTCATGTTCGATGTTTTGCAGTTGTAATACTGGATCAGACTGTTGTAACGAACAAACAAGGGCAGTAGCTGCTAATCACAACGATGATGACGAAGATTGAACATAATGTAGAACATTGTATCCTTAACAAAGTTAATATTTGTTTGCCTAAAAATAAAAGGTAATTTCAAAATCATATACATGTACAATTGTACATACTTACTTTACGACATAACCCAAAGTCATAGTCAACTATCCACATGTATCTGGATATATTTGTGTAAAAATCGTATTCCAATATAATCATCAATTCATTGATCATTGCAAGTAAGTTACTTCAGCTGTCATTGACTTATTTTATGTAGTATTAATACTTGAGGGTTCAACAAATTCAATTTCTAACTCGAAGTGATCAGTGGATCTGCAAAATAGCCATTTTTCATATTAAAATGGTGGCCAGATTGAAAATATGAGACAGGTCTTATATATACACCTTCAGTTTTATCAATATCAGATTACTTGACCATGAAAACATAGTGGTAGACACCAAAATTGTGTTTGTAAGTGCATTAGAAGTGAAGATATAGCCCAAAGCAGAATTGATCAAAAGTCAGTGGTGGCCATTTTGTTTTTCGCCTCCAAAAAAAATTCCTCAAGGGTGCGAGTCTGGCTCCCGGCTGATTCTGATTCAGGATAGCTCAGAGATGATGAACCAACCAAAAAAACTTCATAATGAGGCCGCAACATGCTTTTTCACATTTCTGCTGGACAAAGCGGCTCAGACTCCTCATTCAGCACCTCGAGGGCCCCCAAAAGGATATCCAGAGTCTCCGCAAAGATGACTGCATCATCTGTGAAATCAAGATCAGAGATCTTGACATTCCCAAACGATGCACCACAGCTTGATTTCTCTGACATCTTCCCCAGAATCCAGTCCATACAAGTGCTGAAAAGTATGGGGGCCAGTAAGCACCCCTGACAAACTCCAGTAACAACTAGAAATAAGTCAGAGATGGTATCACCACATCTCACAGGGATGACAACAGGGGAAACAACATAATATAGGATGTGCTGCAAATTTCTGAATGGATGGCACAATAACAACTATACATCTGGAGAAACAATAACAATGATAACAGCACTCGGTGGAGCACATACCTCCACCAGGCTGAAGAGTTTACGTTTTGTATACACTGACTGATAGGCTGGATCTGGATTCGGACCTGAACTAAAATCGAAGCCATTCTTCCTGATTGCACACCCACTTGTCCACCAAAGGCCGTCCGAATATGTCCACAACTTTTTGAGATATTTTGCTCACAGACAAACGAACAAACAAACAAACAGACAGGGGTGAAAACATAACCTCCGTCAATCAGTGGTGGAATTACCTCCGTGGTGGAATTGATGATAAGTAAATGACAATCCCGGCCCCAGATGGTAGTAAAATTTTTCCAGGCCTGTTGCCAGGCCATATATGATACTGTAGCTAACTGGGACACCAAGGTGAGGTCTGCCACTCGGTCTGATCTCAGGTGAATCTCAAATAACTGGCTTGTACTGTATGTAAGGGTATCTTCTGCTGGGCATACATGTTCCTGTTCGGAATTCCTGAGTTCAGGATTCCTTGATCATGATGACAGTGTTATCATCAGTGTGAAAGATGTGATGAAATGGAAATCCAAAGATGATTCTTCATCCATTCTAAAGCGATGCCAACCTGCTCACAATTCGCCATTTGCGATGAAATGGGAGATCCGACGAGGATGGTTCCCAGATGCGAGTGGCAATCGCAGGTCCGCGCCTTCTGGGTGAGGGAAAGTCTTCGGCCATTTCTTTATGAATCCATGAAGAAGGGTGATGGTATAACTGTGCTAGTGTGGTGTCTCACTGCATTAAAATGAAATTAAATCAAATACATGGTGTCATATGACTATGTGCACTACACATCATGGGGGATGATGTAACGTAGTGTTGTGCGTGGAACCAGGTGACGTCTTCAAGGCTTCAGATGCAATACAAGTTCCTCTTCATGTTGAATGGATTTATGGCATTTCTCTTGCTTTCTGCATCCCTCAATGTCATAAAAACAACAACAAATTCAGCATTCCGATGATCCGGTTTTATTTAGTGATAGAAGGTAATTACAACATCCCCATATTTACAGTGGAAATTTAATTACCATTATTATTAATTTTTCTTTGTATGCAAAGTCAAGGCTCATGGAAGAGCTCGAACACAGAATGGATCAGGATGCAACAGAACAAATAGAACAGCAGGAGGAGAAGGGGGAAACATCAACCACAGGGGGTGGATAAGATGGTTACAGGGGCAAACTCTAAGGAAGGAGATAATGGAAATTTGGGGTGAGAGGTGAGAGGGGAGGGGGGGGGAATTGGTTTAACGGGGGTATAAAAGATCATGGTTTTTGAATGGGGGATTATCTGAGATGGTGGTGAACAGCTGTATTGGAGACTTGGAGTGAAGAATGAGATGGCAGACAAGTGGAAGTTGGTTTCACAGATGGGGAAAAAAAGAGAAACAAATGAGTGAAGGTGAGCTGTAGTTTTGGATTTTGGGAGTTATACCAGAATGGGGCTACTGCTGGACCCTGCAGAAACCTGTATGTGTGTGCGAGGGGGAGGGGGAGGGTTAAATCCTTGAGAGGAGATAGTCCATTTGCCAGAGAAGTAACCTTGTTGTCCTCAAAAGTGTATGGTTTTATGGTGGTTTCTTGTTCACAGGCATGCATAGACAAAATTAAGCTTGGTTGCCCGGATGGCAACCATGGGGAAATCTGTTATTTTTGCGGAAATACAAGATGGCCGTCATCGACCGGGCTGAAAATATAACTTTTTAGGTAATGAACTTAAAATTACACGTGAGACATCTTTTCCATATAATTTTGATACGAGGAATCGATATTTAATCTTATCTTTGTGATTAGAAGTAAATTTGACGTCAATGTTCGA
>NC_140969.1:104181888-104199388 GCF_056783735.1 Eptatretus burgeri
CACCTTTCCTCTCACCTCACCCTTCCTCTCACCTCACCTTTCCTCTCACCTCACCTTTCCTCTCACCTCACCTTTCCTCACACCTCACCTTTCCTCACACCTCACCTTTCCTCACACCTCACCTTTCCTCTCACCTCCCCTTTCTTCTCCTCTCCCCTTTCCTCTCACCTCACCTTTCCTCTCACCTCACCTTTCCTCACACCTCACCTTTCCTCACACCTCACCTTTCCTCACACCTCCCCTTTCCTCACACCTCCCCTTTCCTCACACCTCCCCTTTCCTCACACCTCCCCTTTCCTCACACCTCCCCTTTCCTCACACCTCCCCTTTCCTCACACCTCCCCTTTCCTCACACCTCCCCTTTCCTCTCACCTCACCTTTCCTCACACCTCACCTTTCCTCTCACCTCGCCTCTCCTGTCCTCTCACCTCGCCTCTCCTGTCCTCTCACCTCGCCTCGCCTTTCCTGTCCTCTCACCTCGCCTCGCCTTTCCTGACCTCTCACCTCTCCTCGCCTTTCCTGTCCTCTCACCTCGCCTCGCCTTTCCCCTCCCCTCGCCTTTCCCCTCACTCCTCTTGCCTCGCCTTTCCCCTCCCTCCTCTCGCCTCTCCTCGCCCCTCCTCTCTCCTCTGCTCGCCCCTCCTCTCTCCTGTCCTCGCTCCTCCTCTCTCCTCCTCTCCTCACCCCTCCTCTCTCCCTCCTCGCCCCTCCTCTCTCCTCGCCCCTCCTCTCTCCTCGCCCCTCCTCTCTCCTCGCCCCTCCTCTCGCCTCACCCTCCTCTCTCCTCGCCCCTCTCGCCTCGCCCCTCCTCTCTCCTCGCTCCTCGCATCGCCCCTCTCGCCTCGCCTCGCCCCTCCTCTCGCCTCTCCTCGCCCCTCCTCTCGCCTCTCCTCGCCCCTCCTCTCGCCTCGCCTGCGCCCCCCTCTCGCCTCGCCCTCCTCTCGCCTCGCCTCGCCCCTCCTCTCGCCTCGCCTCGCCCTCCTCTCGCCTCGCCTCGCTCCTCCTCTCGCCTCGCCTCGCCCCTCCTCTCGCCTCGCCCCTCCTCTCGCCTCGCCCCTCCTCTCGCCTCGCCCCTCCTCTCTCCTCTCGCCCTCCTCTCTCCTCCTCTCTCCTCTCTCTCCTCCTCTCTCCTCGCCCCTCCTCTCTCTCGCCCCTCCTCTCGCCTCGCCCCTCCTCTCGCCTCGCCCCTCCTCTCGCCTCGCCCCTCCTCTCGCCTCGCCCCTCCTCTCGCCTCGCCCCTCCTCTCGCCTCGCCCCTCCTCTCGCCCCGCCCCCCCTCTCCCCCCCCCCCTCCCCTCGCCCCTCGCCTCGCTTCTCTCTCCTCGCTCCTCGAATCGCTCTCCTCTCGCCTCGCCCCTCCTCTCTCCTCGCTCCTCGCATCGCCCCTCCTCTCTCCTCGCATCGCCCCTCGCCTCGCCCCTCCTCTCTCCTCGCATCGCCCCTCGCCTCGCCCCTCCTCTCCCTCGCCCCTCCTCTCCCCTCGCCCCTCCTCTCGCCTCGCCCCTCCTCTCGCCTCGCCCCTCCTCTCGCCTCGCCCCTCCTCTCTCCTCGCATCGCCCCTCTCGCCTCGCTCCTCCTCGCGCATCGCCCCTCGCGGCTCGCTCCTCCTCTCGCCTCGCCCCTCCTCTCTGCTCGCCCCTCCTCTCTCCTCTACCCTCCTCTCGCCTCGCCCTCCTCTCGCCTCGCCCCTCCTCTCGCCTCGCCCCTCCTCTCGCCTCGCCCTCCTCTCGCCTCGCCCCTCCTCTCGCCTCGCCCCTCCTCTCGCCTGCGCCCCTCCTCTCTCCTCGCTCCTCCTCTCGCCTCGCCCGACCTCTCGCCTCGCCCCTCCTCTCGCCTCGCCGCTCCTCTCGCCTCGCCCCTCCTCTCGCCTCGCCCCTCCTCTCGCCTGCGCCCCTCCTCTCGCCTCTCCTCCTCTCGCCTCGCCCTCTCGCCTCGCCCCTCCTCTCGCCTCGCCCCTCCTCTCGCCTCGCCCCTCCTCTCGCCTCGCCCCTCCTCTCGCCTCGCCCCTCCTCTCGCCTCGCCCCTCCTCTCGCCTCGCCCCTCCTCTCGCCTCGCCCCTCCTCTCGCCTCGCCCCTCCTCTCGCCTCGCCCCTCCTCTCGCCTCGCCCCTCTCGCCTCGCCTCCTCTCGCCTCGCCCCTCCTCTCGCCTCGCCCCTCCTCTCGCCTCGCCCCTCCTCTCGCCTCGCCCCTCCTCTCGCCTCGCCCCACCTCGCTCCTCGAATCGCTCTCCTCGCATCGCCCCTCCTCTCTCCTCGCATCGCCCCTCCTCTCACCTCGCATCGCCCCTCCTCTCTCCTCGCATCGCCCCTCCTCTCTCCTCGCATCGCCCCTCCTCTCTCCTCCTCGCATCGCCCCTCCTCTCTCCTCGCATCGCCCCTCCTCTCTCCTCGCATCGCCCCTCCTCTCTCCTCGCATCGCCCCTCCTCTCTCCTCGCATCGCCCCTCCTCTCTCCTCGCATCGCCCCTCCTCTCTCCTCGCATCGCCCCTCCTCTCTCCTCGCATCGCCCCTCCTCTCTCCTCGCATCGCCCCTCCTCTCTCCTCGCATCGCCCCTCCTCTCTCCTCGCACCGCCCCTCCTCTCTCCTCGCATCGCCCCTCCTCTCTCTCGCATCGCCCCTCCTCTCGCCCCGCCCCTCCCTCTCGCCTCGCCCCTCCCTCGCCTCTCCCCGCCCCTCCTCTCGCCCGCCCCTCCTCTCGCCCCGCCCCTCCTCTCGCCCCGCCCCGCCCCTCCTCTCGCCCCGCCCCTCCTCTCGCCCCGCCCCTCCTCTCGCCCCGCCCCGCCCCGCCTCGCCCCTCGCCTCGCCTCGCTCCTCCTTTCGCCTTGCCCCTCATCCTCAAGCCCTCCACATGCTCCCCAACCCCTGTCCCTTTCTCTAATGTTTGATTTTTTGGGGGGGTGCGTACGTAATAAATATACGGCCCCAAAAGTGAAATGAGCTCGGTCATTGAAATGTGAAGTTACATTAAATTTTTTTTTTAATCTTTTCCATGGATGGTGTTGGAGGTGCGACAAGCCCAATGTCTTCGGTGAGTCTGCCGATGATACCGTCACGGCGGATCGATCGGGGACGAGCAACCATGGAGGTATCGAGGTGACCCAGGCTCCATCGAGCAGTGATCACCTTGAGAGGTCCAACCTTGGAGGAGTTGAAGTGATACCTGCAGTGACGAGTGTGCATGATGTTGGTAGGCCATCTTTGGAATCGCCCAAGGCCGCCAGGTTGTGACGGATGCGGCATACTCGTGCTTTTCTTGCTCGCACATCAATGCACAGTTTCCTCAACCTGAATTCGTTGCCATTGTTAGACAGTAGATGGTAACCGTGGTACGTGGAAATGTTGTGTAGGCTTCCTCTTCTTTCCCAGTGTAATTACTTGTGCAGTGCCTCGAGGCCGAGCTCATGCAGGGTGTCCATCAAGTCCTTGTGCAGCTTTGAACTTTTATAACTTTTGACGTACACACTATGTAAACAAGCTCCAAATGGTGCTTGAAAGAGTAGTTAATCGCGTTTTGTTCATGTTAAATCAGCAATTACCCTGGCTAACTCGACGAGTTGAAATTTTCTGCTAAGTCAACTCTTCCTACATCAGTGGTAAGTTTAACCGCCACAATTACTGCATTTGCTTCCCAATCTACGATGATTAAATCTTTCACATCTCACCTTAATACCAGTTAGATGAGGTTTCCTACCAGCCTGGTGTTGGCGCAGTGGTTAGGGCAGCGGCTTGGGATCAAAAAGGTCCTGAGTTCAAGCCCCGTTGGGCCACTGAATTAATACACCAGGGGGTTGACTCAGCCTGTCATCCTTCCGAGGTCGACGAAATGAGTACCAGTATACTGGGCCAGTGTATACCCCGGTTAAAATAGGTGTACCATATCCCTGTGTCGTAATAGGCGACCAGGGTTGCGTCAGGAAGGGCATCCGGCGTAAAACATGTGCCAAATCACGATGCGGATCATACGGATGATCCGCTGTGGCGACCCCTAACGGGAGCAGCCGAAAGAAGAAGTAGAAGATGAGGTTTCCTATCACTATGGTTCGCATGTCTGACGGATCTTGAATGACTTTTTTCCCCCACACAAGTGGATCTGAAGACGTGGACCCATCGCTTGGCCACCTCGTTCACCTGACCTGTCCCACTTGGACTACATGTTATGAGGCGATACAAAGCTGTTTTCCCATCAAAACCACATCATTTTGATGAACTTAGGACGATGATCACAAAGCTGCACTGTCTGGAGATCACTGGAGAACGTTTTCAATAAGTTGGCAAATCAGATGGAACAATGTACACGTATTACGAAAGATGGCGGTTATGTTGAATCCTAAAAATGTGAACTGTAAAGTATTTTTTTATATGATTAATTGGTCTTTATTGCACCATTTATAGTTTATATCCATCAAGTGTACATCAAGCGTTATGAAAGATCAAAGTTGCACAATAACTTTATGGACACACGTTGCTGTTCAAGTTTAGTTTTAGTTTATTTCTAGATTTGAAGCAATTGCAGTTAAAAAAAAAACGAAAGGGGCACTCGGTAGAGTGCATAGCTCCACCAGGCTGAACAGTTTGTTTTATCTCACCGATAGGCCGGATCCAGATCTTCAACAAAATCAAATAATTTCTTCCTTGTCACACACCAAACCTGTCCACAAAATTTCATCTGGATCCATCCACAACTTTTTGAGATATCCTGTACACAGACAGACAAACTATAAGGGTACTGGGGAGAGCGCATGCTTCCCCTCTGTAATGCCTGATGCACGAGAACATATCTGGCCCACTACATTTTTGAAATATCGTTTTCGAGCCCCTCCTCTCAATGGTGAAGAATTACTTTTAACAAATCAAGTAGTCGGATCCGGATTTGGATCTTCACCAAAATTGAATCAATTCTTCCTTGTCACGCACCCAACATGTCCACCAAGATTCATCCGAATCCGTCCACACCTTTTTGAGATATCGTGTTTATCGGTTTCGCCTGATCTCTCAATGGTGAAGAATCACGTTTAAAAATTCTAGTAGTCTGATACGGATCCGGATCTTCAGCAAAATCTCACCAATTCAGCCTTGTCATGCACCGAACCTGCCCACAAAATTTCATCTGGATCCATGCACAACTTTTTGAGATATCATGTACACAGACAAACAGATAGAAAGGGGGGTGAAAACATAACCTCCTTCACCTTCGGTGGCGGAGGTAATTATAGTGGTCGGATATGGATCTGGATCTTCACCAAGATGTAATCAGTTCGTCCTTGTCACACACCCAACCTGTCCACAAAATTTAATCGGGATCCGTCCACAGCTATTTGAGATATCATGCACTATATCGGTTTAGTCCTATCTCTCAATGGTGAAGACTCACTTAAAAAAAAACTGGAAGGTCACTCGGTAGAACGCATTCCTCAGCCACGCAATGCCTGATCCATGAGAACATATCGGGCCCAATACGTTTTTGAAATATCGTTCTTGTTATCGTTTTTGGTCCTATTTCTCCATGATGAAGAATCACTTTAAAAATTAAATAATCCTCGTATCCAGATTCAGATTCAGATCTTCACCAAAATCGAATCAGTTCTTCCTTGTCACACCCAACATGTCCAGCAAGTTTCACCCGAATCGGTTTACAACATTCTGAGATATCATGCAATTTAATTTTTAGCCCCATCTCTCAATGGTGAAAAATCGTTTAGAAATTAAATAACTCATGTTCCGATCTTCACCAAAATTAAGCGTTGCTGTCTTTGGCCGGTCACCAACACACGCCAATGACTGTTTGAAAACTGTGGCCAAAATTAGTGTGACAAACAGACAAACACGACAGACCAACATATTTGGTAAAAACAAATTTTGCCACGTAACAGACAGACAGACAGACAGGCACACAGGGGTGAAAATATTACATCGCAGATGGTGGAGATGATAATGTTTTTATATCAGATAGGATAAACAAGAAAAAGTACAATAAATATAGTATAATAGAAACAAATTCGAATCGTTACATGGTTCATTTGATGCATCATCACGTGGAGGAAGTTGATAAAAAATAAACCTTGTAGAACTTGTGTCCCTGCTTAATCACTAAAAAAAAAATGATAGAAATGAGAAGGAAAAGAAAAGGAAAAAAACTTCTGCAGATCTATTGGAGTATTTCACACACATTGGTTGTACCGTTGGATATTCTAACTTTGCATGTGAATTATGAGGTTTGTGGTGAACTCAACCGTTTCAATGACTCTCGTAACTTATTAATGAATGAGAAAGTATGAACATAAGAGAAGTGTTTAAATTTTTAATTTAAATCCATTTAAGCACCATGATCTTTTTTTCTCCCCCTGTTAACGCTCCTCCCTCCCACCCCACTCTCCATGCCCACCTCCTTCCAGATTTCTAGTTTTTTTTTCCCCCTCCTGAGAGTTTGCTTCTGCATTCTTCTTGCCCACACCACACTGCCCCCAATTCCTCTCTCTGATATTCCTTTTGTTCTGTTGCGTCTTCATCTGTTATATGTTCGAGCTCTTCCATGCGTCTTGATCTTGCATACAAAAAGAATGAGAACGCCACTCGGAAGAGCACATACCTCTGTGAAGCTGAACAGTTTGGTTTTGTATCCCACTGATAGGCCAGATCTGCATCCGGACCTGAACCAAAATAGAATCTGCTTGTTCTTGTCACCAACCCAACTCATCCACCAGGTTGTCGCAATCCGTCCACAACGTTTTGAAATATTGGTTTTGGCTCCCAATGGTGAAGAATCGGTGAAAAAAAAAATTGTATCCAGATCTTATCCAAAATCGAATCAATACGCCCTTCGCATACACCCACCAAGTTTCGTCCGAATTCCTCAATAACTGATTGAGATATCCATCCATCCATTGGGACCATACTCTGTGCATAGCGTTGGTGCTGCCTAACCAGTCTCCCTGGCGATTGGGCATAATCCTGGATGCGTCGCCACTCCGACACAGGATACCAGCAAGCTGTTACTCATTTTGCCGACCTCGGAAGGATGAACGGGCTGAGTCAACCCCACCTTGTATTAATTCAACAGCCTTGCGGGATTTGAACTCAGGATCATGGGATCCCAAGGCCACCACCCTAACCATTAAGACAACACCAAGCATGCTTGAGATATCTTGCAGACATACAGACGGACAAGAACATGTCAGGTGGCAGCTTGACAGGTATGATGAAAATCATGCAAATGATGCCACTGTCACCTTTGAACATTGTTGCAATTTGATACCTGTATCTTAAAGCGTTTCCGAGTTATCGTCTCCTTTGTCCCTCCAAAAACCTCTATACTTTAACATGGGTGACATCGTTGCCATGGAAACAACGTTGTACATCAACAAATTGCCACCATTTTGTAAATGCAGCATCTGTCCCCCAGTCCCGAGAGAAATCTTGCTTTTTAATAACTATCAGATTATCAAATCTGCTCGGAATTTGTTGATGTTTTCCAACTTATTTGTGTCAAGTTTGACGTCACGTAGCGCAAACACTTTCGGTCGTATCTGTTTTATGCAAATGACATCACTGTCGCATTGCTCACTGGACACCACCTGTGAACATGCAAATTCTGGGTGACCGAGCAGAGCACCGAGTTTCTGGTTGGGTGGAGAATTGCATGTTACTTGCCGAAAAAAGTATCATCTGTATTTTGCAAAAAGTCTGAAGATATTTGTGTGTTGTACTTCCAAAGGGGCTAATGGTTCAAAAGGTCAAAGGGATCAAAAAGGGTCCAAAGTGGTCAAGAGGTGTAAAGTATTTTTCCATTCTTTTCCAATCGTACTGTTACGTTTGAGGGGGGGGGGTATGCATTCAAAGGGTAATTAGGATGTTTAATTAGGTATGCCATGCTGTTCGAGTTTACCAGGATCTCGATGTAATAAGTAGCAATTCAGTGGTGATAAGTTGTCTCGTAAATGTTCATTTCTTCAAGGGGGAAATGATAATTGTCACGTAATTAGATAGGGACACGGGATAGTTAATTGTGTCTGCGTAAACCCCTTTTAGTAGTCCCTGGAGGCTGGCCGTGACGTCACAGGACAGGGCTGCGGATGGCTCCGCCCCGTGATCACGATTGGCGGAAGGCGACGGTGGTGGGCCAATAAAACGGCTCGATTGGAAGTGACGAGGACGGGAGGATAAAAAGGTTCTGTTTGGGGTCGAAAAGGAAGAGGAAGAAGATCGGGACAAAAAGATCGTGTTTTTTTGGTGTGGAGGCTGTTGCGCGGGAAGCGTACTTGTTGTTGTGCTGATTCGATCGTGTTCTTCATCGTGTCTTGGAGCCTTGCTGAGCCTCGTGCCTCACCTTGGTTGGCTCTGGGGTTCTGCTGACTCGGAGTACGGGGTCGAACGGCGGGCGGACCTGCCTCCCTCTCCTGCTCGCAATTTGGCACCAGAACTGGTTCCCTGGCGGCTGTGAGCGGACTTGGACCAGGACCAGGAGGTCGACAGCACCACGGTTTCTCCCGCCCCCCCCTGACAAGATCAAGGCCAGCTCGTCCGACGCTGATCCAGGGACAGTTGCGTCCACACCACGGTCCAGCCTGACCACCAGAAGTAGCTACGTTTTGTGTGTGTGTGTGTGTGTGTGTGTGTGTGTGTGTGTGTGTGTGTGTGTGTGTGTGTGTGTGTGTGTGTGTGTGTGTGTGTGTGTGTGTGTGTGTGTGTGTGTGTGTGTGTGTGTGTGTGTGTGTGTGTGTGTGTGTGTGTGTGTGTACTTGGCACCTTAGAGGGTTTGAGATCTGTATATTCATTGGAATTGTCTGTTTTCCCCACGCCCGATCCCACACCATCCCGTCGAATCGCCCCGGATCCCTCTTCTTGCCGAGTCTTGTTATTTCTGGTTAATAATAAAAACAAATAAACATCATCAACTCAGTGAAAAGTGACTCGTGCCACCTTCCTCGTCCCGTTTGCGGTAGAGCGATTAGAACCGCCATGTTTGGGTTATAAATAAATAAACCGCCTCCATCGTTTCGGCTCATTCTACGTTGGCGGGACTGTTCAAGTCCCGTGGACGTCACATTGGTGTCAGGAGTGGGATGTTCGTACCCCTCTAAATTATATTTGGTATCGGGAGAATATACCAAGATTAAAATCTCGCCAAGAATTGGAATATAAAATTATTACAGAAAAGCGCGCGAGCGCGGGAAACTTTTGGCGGGATTTTTCAAATTTAAATTAATTGGCGGCAAACGGGACTTCTGCACCATGGCGGATGTGCAGATGTTTGAGGAGGAAGGCCACGTGTCTGGCAGCGAGTCGGGGGAAGAAGGGAGAGACGGGGGTAGGGTTGAACCTCCCCCATTCCGAGCGTGGACCGTGCTTCATCGCCCGTAACGGAGCCGGCAGCGCCGGAAACCGGCGCGATGACGATCTGGACAATGTTGGAACGTTTAATGAGTGCAATTACAGCACAGGGGGCAAAAATGATGGCACAGGGGGCACAAATGGCAGAAATGACGGCACAAATGGAAAATCAATTCGTGACACAGAGGGCAGAAATGACGGCACAGGGGGCAGAGATGGCGGATCGATTGGGGGTAATGGGGGAACAGTTGGGTGCACGGATTGATTTAATGAGGGATGAATTGGGGGAAAAGATGGAGACAATGAAAACTGAGATGCAGGAGTGTGTGGATGTTAAATTGGGAGAAATACAAAGTAAATTCGAGGATAGATTGGAGGAAACAAAGGTAGAAATTACATTGGAGGGGGAAAATATACGGAAAAAATTGGAAGATAAAATTGATGCAACGAACATTCGGGTTGATGAAGTGGATGAGGGCCTGGAACGTCATCGTGCCTGTGTGGATGCTCGTATGCAGCTGCAAGTTGAAGAGTGGGGAGAGCTGAGGAAGCAAGGGATGAATTTGGCGGAGGAGGTAAAAGGATTGGAGGCTCGTTTGGACGAACAAGATAAAATTATGAGCCAAGATGAAGTCTTAGATAAAGGCCTGGTAGAGCCGTCTTTTGTAAGTACAGTGTCCGGGTTGGTTGAGGAGCAGCTACAAACTCGCGACGGAGCCTTGGAGGAGGTTGTGCGGGCCCAGAAGATCCTGCGGGAAGAGGTGAATCGGTCCATTCAACGTTTGGAACAGGAGGCAAAATTGACCCATGAGACCCTCACCACAAAACATCTTTGGCCACAGTGGGCTCCGAAATTGGATACGCAGCCACAAGGGTGTTTGATCCCTGGGCTGGATTCGGACAGGGGAGAAACTGAGAAGCGGGCCACCGTAAAAGTGATCCCCCTGGTAAATTTCGACGGGTCAGGGAGCGTTGAAGCTTTTCTGACGCAATTTGAGTGCATTTCCTGACTAAACGGGTGGAATGAGCGGGAACGTACAGGGAATTTGGTGGCAACGTTGCGGGGACCAGCCGCAGATGTGTTAAACGTGATCGCGGAGGGGATGTTGACCAGCTCCCACATTTGCGAGGCGTTGAGCCGTCGGTTTGGGTTCGCGGCAAACTGTGATCTGGTGCAGGCCCAGCTCCAGCACCGCAGATTAAAGCCGGGTGAGACAGTGCAGGAGCTGGCACAGGACATTTACCAATCAGTCAGGATCGCGTATCGGGACCTTACAGTGGAGGCGTGGGACAGACTGGCACTAGAGAAATTTTTAGCTGCTCTTCCTGACCCTGAGGTCCGAGCGCTAGTGGAGTTACAGGATCCACCCACTGTTCACCGAGCGGCCGAGTGCGCGGCCAGGCTGGCCTCGTGGAGTCGGCCGGGTCGGGTTCCAGAGAGGCCATCGGTGACGATCCGACAGGCGGAGATCCAGGATCAGGGAGGGGGGCTGGGAGAAATTGGCATTACCCAAATGTTTCAGGAAATTTGCCAGAAACTGTTAAGTTTGATAAGGGGTAATTCGGTAGTTGGTGTGCCAAAGTGGCGGGGTCCAGCCCAGCCAATAGAGCAATTCGATTATGGCCGAGGGGGTCCGGAACCGGAAGAGACATTACACCGATACCCACGGGGGCCTTTTATGGGGAGTTGTTTCCGGTGCGGGCAAAGAGGACACATGCAACGATATTGCCGGTACCCGGCGATGGAGGGACCCTCCAATAGACGTTTAGACTCGGAGAGGGTGAATCCTCCTGCTGAACCGCCAGGTCTATCCGAGATGCCCTTTCATAGGTTGGGTCCGGAGATCACTGTCGGGGGTCGGGGAGACTAGATTGGGCTGAGCATATACGGCCATGCTCGGCTGCTGAGATTGTGGCGAAGTGCCCTCCTTTGGTGGAAAAAATGAATTGTGGGAAAATTGGCATGGGTTTGTAAGTTCTGTCGGGTTTTAGAGTGACAATCGGGACAGTGGGTAATTGGTAACAAAGCGGGCACAAGTGGCTGTCCAATGGCTGGTGCATGGATCGGGTGAGAAGTGCTGTGTGAGTTGCTTCAAGTTAAGAAGTGAAATGTATGGTGCACACATTGATTTTTATTGGACATGGTGTGGTAACAGGGAAGGTCATGGTCGGCGAAGTGTTAGAAATGCAGGTGTCACATGTAAGGCCGATGGGGTGGGGGAGTCATGTGGGTTTTGTGGGTGGGGATGATGTGCTTGTGCGCAGGGATTGCTGAAGCTCACGGTGAGCGTGAATTGCGACCCCCTTCAAGGAGATTCACCACCTGGTGGCTAATGGTGACAGTGTCTGGAGGAAACTGGGAGAGGGTCTGGTTGGGCGACCAAGGCAGGTAGGACCTTGGCGACCCAGGAAGGCCAGAGGAGCCAGTGAGACCCCTTCCAGAGTGTTGTACGGGATTAGAGCTGATGGCTACCAGGGGGGAGGGAATCAAAGGGAGCGGGTCGGAGAAACGTCCGGGTTGGATTAAAGCTTACCTGTGGGCATGGTTGCACCTGAGATGCCCCCATCATCTTGTGGTAACCCACCCCACGGCCACGACGGGATTCAGCCTGCATGATTAAAATGAGGACCATGACCTAGAAATGTGATGATGACCATGGTGTGAGTGTTGTGAAGATGTATGAGTCCCACTCGATCCCGCACAACTTGACAGGTGCAGCAAGGGCATGATGTCCGCATAATTTTGGGGCAAGCAAATTTGAAAATTGGCTCCCCAGGTAACGCTGGGTCTTTAGCATCCACTGGGGGAGGCGGTCAAGTGTAAATATCCTGTGAATAGTGTCGTTAAGGCTTAGAGTAGGAATGTAAAGTATAAGTGTTGTGTTTTTGTGGAACCTTTTGTTTCCCCTCCCCAGATCACTGGAAGAGTGTTGGGCAAGAGCGATGATCCAGAAGATGGAGTGCAACTTCGCTCAGTGCTATTATGTGATAAAATAAAATAAAAAAAAAACAAAAAAAAAACGAATGATTGTTTAGGCGAGGATAAGGCCATAAGGGGGTAGTACATGAAGCAGGATAGGTAAGTTAGCTGCGACTCGCTGCCCATTGCTCCTCCTACTTTATTTCGTTAGGTTAATGAGGTGTGAGTCAGTAAGTGTTAAGGCTGGTACGGCACCGCCTGTGATATACCTTGCAGGAGCTGCGGTACCAGAGGAGGGGGCAGTGTTACGTTTGAGGGGGGGGTATGCATTCAAAGGGTAATTAGGATGTTTAATTAGGTATGCCATGCTGTTCGAGTTCACCAGGATCTCGATGTAATAAGTAGCAATTCAGTGGTGATAAGTTGTCTCGTAAATGTTCATTTCTTCAAGGGGGAAATGATAATTGTCACGTAATTAGATAGGGACACGGGATAGGGTAAGTGTGTCTGCGTCAACCCCTTTTAGTAGTCCCTGGAGGCTGGCCGTGACGTCACAGGACAGGGCTTCGGATGGCTCCGCTCTGTGATCACGATTGGCGGAAGGTGACGGTGGTGGGCCAATAAAACGGCTCGATTGGAAGTGACGAGGGTGGGAGGATAAAAAGGTTCTGTTCGGAGTCAAAAAGGAAGAGGAATAAGATCGGGACAAAAAGATCGTGTTTTTTGGTGTGGAGGCTGTTGCGCGGGAAGCGTACTTGTGCTGATTCGATCGTGTTCTTCATCGTGTCTTGGAGCCTTGCTGAGCCTCGTGCCTCACCTTGGTTGGCTCTGGGGTTCTGCTGACTCGGAGTACGGGGTCGAACGGCGGGCGGACCTGCCTCCCTCTCCTGCTCGCAATTTGGCGCCAGAACTGGTTCCCTGGCGGCTGTGAGCGGACTTGGGCCAGGACCAGGAGGTCGACAGCACCACGGTTTCTCCCGCCCCCCCAGACGAGAGCAAGGCCAGCTCGTCCGACGCTGATCCAGGGACAGTTGCGTCCACACCACGGTCCAGCCTGCCCACCAGAAGTAGCTACGGTGTGTGTGTGTGTGTGTGTGTGTGTGTGTGTGTGTGTGTGTGTGTGTGTGTGTGTGTGTGTGTGTGTGTGTGTGTGTGTGTGTGTGTGTGTGTGTGTGTGTGTGTGTGTACACACACGTGTACTTGGCGCCTTAGAGGGTTTGAGTTCTGTTTTTTCATTGAAATTGTCTGTTTTCCCCACGCCCGATCCCACACCATCCCGTCGAATCGCCCCGGATCCCTCTTCTTGCTGAGTCTTGTTATTTCTGGTTAATAATAAAAACAAATAAACATCATCAACTCAGTGAAAAGTGACTCGTGCCACCTTCCTCGTCCCGTTTGCGGTAGAGCGATTAGAACCACCATGTTTGGGTTATAAATAAATAAACCACCTCCATCGTTTCGGCTCATTCTACGTTGGCAGGACTGTTCAAGTCCCGTAGACGTCACAGTACTTATGGTCCAAAGATCTAAGATTCTCAGCGGTCGAAGAGTCTAAATGTCTAAATTGTCAAAGCAGTCTTAAAGGGTCTAAGGGTGTCTCAAGGGTCTTAAAACATCCAAAAGGTCGAAAAGGTATAAAATGGTCTAAGGGGTCTAAATGTATTGTTAGGTCAGATTAGATCTGTGATTTTTTGCAGATACCGTGTAAACCTATACTAACATGTTTCATGGTCGGGTTGTCGGCGACTAAGCCGTCTTCCCCCACCAGGTTTTTTGGTGAGGAGGGTGTGTGGATATGGACACCCAGCAGGATTAAAAATAAAACCTGTCAAAGGGCCGAGGAGCTTCTTGTGAGCCAATGGCCATCCATATCTAGTGCCCAACTATGTCTGTGGATGTCGTCCTGCAGTTGGGTTACTTTTTTATAAGGAGGTTGGTGGCAGGATTTGCACTCCGGCCACCGTAAAACCCTTCATTCCGTAAAACGTATGAAAAGCAAAAATAAATCTGAAAACCCACTCCGTGGGAGTACGTCCTGTGCGGCTTCCCTTCACAGGGCAGCTCATCGGATGACGGGATTGGGGAAAAGCCTTCGGGACCCCCAATCTTTGATGATAGGAAGGAAACCATGGGGTAACATTCCCGGGTCACATTGCGAGAGAGTGTTGGAGTGGTGCTGAGGTGTCGTCCAGCAGATGGTGATCTCCTTGGGTTAACCTGAGGTGGGCCCTTCGGGTGGGCGCCTGGAATGTCCTATCCCGAAGAGAGGATGATCACTTGTCTCTATTATCATCTGAGCTCAAGTGTTTGGACATCGGTATTGCAGCACTCTCTGAGGTTCAGAGACCGGATAGTGGCGAGATCATGGTGGGTGGTTAAACCTACTATTGGTCTAGCCGTTTTGATGGTTACAATGCCCAAGGAGTTGCTGTAGCTGTTTACCACAAGCTGACTCCATTGAATTCAGGTAACATCGGTCAATGAGTGTATTATGAGACTAAGGAATCATCACTCCTTGGGTTTCATTTCCCTGGTCTCTGTATATGCTCCGACTGAGGCGAGTGATCTCACCGTGAAGGACGCAATCTATGCCACACTTGAATCTGTGGTTGATCAGCTTCTCTCGTCTTGGGGGATTTCAATGCTTCAACTGGAACTGATAGGGATGGTTATGAGACATGTTGTGGTCCCCATGAGCCTGGAACTGTGAACCAGAATAGCACCAAGTTCCTTAACGTTGCAAGAAGTCATGGACTTGGGGTGGCCGGTTCATCGTTTCACCGCCCACAGGCTTATCGCTGGACTTGGTATCCCAACGCTGGCGGTGGGGCAAAGAAGATTGACCATGTGCTCGTTGATGGTCGCTGGAGGATGATGCAGAACTGCAGGGTCTACCGGAGTGCTTAGTTCCTCAACACCAACCACAGGGTTGTTGTAGCAATTCTGAAGTTGCAGGTGAAATCCAGGAGAATGGTACCATCCCAGTCTAGGCTGGATGTTGGCAAGCTCAAGGATGAGAGGGTAGCTGAGCAGTTTGCGAACAAGCTGAGTGGAGATTTGGGGGGTCTGGGTGCTTTGGGGAATCTTGAAGGGTTGTGGATTGCCTTCAATACCACTGTCCTTGATGTTGCCGGTTGATGTCTTGGAACTCACTGAAGGGTGAAGAAGAATTTTGTCTCAAGGGACACTGGATACCATTCACCAGAGTCGCAGGTCCAGGCTTAATTGCAGACCTGAGCTGTTCTGGGAGCTGAGGCGAAAAAGTGAATGTGGGCTAAGGGTGGACAAGGAGGCCTATGTGCAAGGAATCTGTGAGGGGGTGGAGAATCACCTGTGGTCAAGTGATATGTGCATTGCGTTGCTCCAAGCCCATCCCTCGGTGAACTGTGGTTATAGTGGAGGGTGGTGGGCTCTTGACGGAGGAGTCCGAAGTGAAGGCCCGCTGAGCCGGTTACTTTGAGCGGCTGTACCAGGCTGATCCAGCAGCTATGGAGTTTGATGTCAGGGGTGTTTCTATATGATTGCTGACCTTACAATCAACTGTGGTCCACCTTCGTTTGTTGAAGCACAGGCTGCAGTGAACCGGTTGAAATGGGGTAAAGCTCTTGGGATCTTTGGCATCCATGCTGAACTTCTCAAGGCTGGTGGAAATGCTGCACTCGTGTCGTTGCATGCAGTTCTGTGCTCTGCCTGGAACACAGGCATCATCCCAACTGATTGGAAGAGGGGCCTTGTTGTCCCTCTCTGGAAAGGAAAGTGTGATCGCAAGGACTGCAACAACTACTGAGGGGTGACGCTGTTCTCAGTGCCGGGCAAGGTCTTTGCTCGCATAATTCTTGATAGGGTTCGCCACCATCTGCTTGAGCACCACTGCCCAGAGCAGTCAGGCTTTACACCAAAGAGGTCAACGATTCATCGCATCCTTGCTCTTTATGTCCTCACCGAACGCAGATGAGAGTTTCGGCAGGGGCTGCTTGCAGCCTATATTGATCTCTGTAAAGCGTTTGATTCAGTGAATCGGGATGCCCCCTGGAGGATTCTTGGTCTTCGTGGGGTGCCACCAAAACTGATCTGATGTCTGAACTATACTCTGGTACTGAGGGTGCTGTGAGCTGTGGTGATACCATCTCTCACTTATTTGCAGTTGTTGCTGGAGTTTGTCAGGGGTGTGCACTGGCCCCCACACTTTTCAGCACTTGTATGGACTGGATTCTCAGGACGATGTTAGAGAGATCAAGCTGCGGTGCATCGTTTGGGAATGTCAAGATCTCTGACCTTGATTTTGCAGAGACTGGATATCGTTTTAGGGGCCCTCGAGGTGCTGAATGAGGAGTCGGAGCCGCTGGGATTACGGGTTTCCTCGGTCAAAACTAAGATCCAGGCTTTCAATGACATCTTGGATGCTACTATCCTGTCTGTACCTGTTTGTGATGAGGATGTTGAGGTCATGGAGAGATTCACTTATCTTGGCAGTAATATTTATGTTTCTGGTAGCTGTTCCCCAGAGGTCAACAGGCGTCTGGGTCAGGCCTGGAGAGTCAGAGATTCACTGGATCATGAGGTGTGGTGCTGCCGGTACCTGCGCGGGAGGACGAAAGGCCGAGTCTTCAGGTCCTTGATGTTTCCAGTGTTCCTGTACAGATGTGGGACTTTGACTCTGACCAGGGATCTGAGACGGCGACTTAATTCCTTTGGTACCAGGTCTCTTTGGAGAATCCTTGGCTATCGCTGGTCGTCTTTGTCTCCAACGAGCGGTTTCTGAGATAGACTCAAATGAGATTTGTTACCTGCATAGCTCATGAGCATCAGCTGTGGCTGTATTGACATGTGGCTCATTTTCCTGATGCTGATCCTGCTCACCAGATTCTCTCAGCAAGAGAGCCTCATGAATGGAGGAGGCCAATGGGCTGCCCATATTCCTCATGGTTGCAGCAGGTTGATCAGCATCTCAAGGAGATTGGGATGGGCCAGGCATCTGCCTGGGGGATGGCAAGACAGAGGCCCCTGGAGTACTGGTGGAAAGTGGACGCAGTGATGCGCTACTCCGGCGCATGCTCCCATATCTGACCTGACCTGGTCTAAAGGTTAAAAGGGCATATTCCAACAGTCGTTCATGTCGAAAGGATTGAATTGGTATCTTGGAATGGTCTACGTGTCCTTATTCTTTGAAGAAAGAATGCTCCAGACAGTTTACCGATACTTCGTGGTTAATATCACTTTTACTGTTTTTTTTTTTCAAACACTCCAAGTGCGA